>NW_026973901.1:625000-926369 GCF_034640455.1 Diachasmimorpha longicaudata | reverse complement strand
CACTCACGTGTGATATCACGAGGGTCACGAGGGTCACGAGGGTCACGAGGGTCACGAGGGTCACGAGGGTCACGAGGGTCACGAGGGTCACGAGGGTCACGAGGGTCACGAGGGTCACGAGGGTCACGAGGGTCACGAGGGTCACGAGGGTCACGAGGGTCACGAGGGTCACGAGGGTCACGAGGGTCACGAGGGTCACGAGGGTCACGAGGGTCACGAGGGTCACGAGGGTCACGAGGGTCACGAGGGTCACGAGGGTCACGAGGGTCACGAGGGTCACGAGGGTCACGAGGGTCACGAGGGTCACGAGGGTCACGAGGGTCACGAGGGTCACGAGGGTCACGAGGGTCACGAGGGTCACGAGGGTCACGAGGGTCACGAGGGTCACGAGGGTCACGAGGGTCACGAGGGTCACGAGGGTCACGAGGGTCACGAGGGTCACGAGGGTCACGAGGGTCACGAGGGTCACGAGGGTCACGAGGGTCACGAGGGTCACGAGGGTCACGAGGGTCACGAGGGTCACGAGGGTCACGAGGGTCACGAGGGTCACGAGGGTCACGAGGGTCACGAGGGTCACGAGGGTCACAAGGGTCACGAGGGTCACAAGGGTCACGAGGGTCACGAGGGTCACGAGGGTCACGAGGGTCACGAGGGTCACGAGGGTCACGAGGGTCACGAGGGTCACGAGGGTCACGAGGGTCACGAGGGTCACGAGGGTCACGAGGGTCACGAGGGTCACGAGGGTCACGAGGGTCACGAGGGTCACGAGGGTCACGAGGGTCACGAGGGTCACGAGGGTCACGAGGGTCACGAGGGTCACGAGGGTCACGAGGGTCACGAGGGTCACGAGGGTCACGAGGGTCACGAGGGTCACGAGGGTCACGAGGGTCACGAGGGTCACGAGGGTCACGAGGGTCACGAGGGTCACGAGGGTCACGAGGGTCACGAGGGTCACGAGGGTCACGAGGGTCACGAGGGTCACGAGGGTCACGAGGGTCACGAGGGTCACGAGGGTCACGAGGGTCACGAGGGTCACGAGGGTCACGAGGGTCACGAGGGTCACGAGGGTCACGAGGGTCACGAGGGTCACGAGGGTCACGAGGGTCACGAGGGTCACGAGGGTCACGAGGGTCACGAGGGTCACGAGGGTCACGAGGGTCACGAGGGTCACGAGGGTCACGAGGGTCACGAGGGTCACGAGGGTCACGAGGGTCACGAGGGTCACGAGGGTCACGAGGGTCACGAGGGTCACGAGGGTCACGAGGGTCACGAGGGTCACGAGGGTCACGAGGGTCACGAGGGTCACGAGGGTCACGAGGGTCACGAGGGTCACGAGGGTCACGAGGGTCACGAGGGTCACGAGGGTCACGAGGGTCACGAGGGTCACGAGGGTCACGAGGGTCACGAGGGTCACGAGGGTCACGAGGGTCACGAGGGTCACGAGGGTCACGAGGGTCACGAGGGTCACGAGGGTCACGAGGGTCACGAGGGTCACGAGGGTCACGAGGGTCACGAGGGTCACGAGGGTCACGAGGGTCACGAGGGTCACGAGGGTCACGAGGGTCACGAGGGTCACGAGGGTCACGAGGGTCACGAGGGTCACGAGGGTCACGAGGGTCACGAGGGTCACGAGGGTCACGAGGGTCACGAGGGTCACGAGGGTCACGAGGGTCACGATTCGAATGCGCCGACGCAAAGGAATGGGACCGATGCGCAAGCGGAACGCATGCGTAGAGCGTTGAGCTGAGCGCGGGAGTATAGCGAGAGAATACAAATGGTAATTTCCGTCTATACTACACGTATAGCGAATATTGTTCGAAACTCCTTGTTTTATTAAAATATACATATATTTTCAGAGTCGTACAGCATTTGTTGTTTATCGAGGTTATATAGTGTTTCTAAGTCGTCAAGGGGGTCTAAGTCTAAAAAATATTCATCAAAGCTGTACATCATGCCTAAATCTGATGCTCAGTTGTGGAAGGAATACAGAGATCGACTGCGTTCAAACAATAAACTAAATAAAGTGAAGAATATCCCGAAACCTAGTGTTGAACGTGTCCGAAAATACCGAGCAAGGAAGATGGCTATCAATTTACAACCACCTCTGAACCCTTCACCGGTAGACGAAATCGAACAGACAAATAATTTGGGCGATGGTAATGAGCCTTCCGCAACATTAAACGCTGCAAATAAAATTTTCCACGATATGTTTGTTCCACGGTTTGATGCAGACGTCCCAGGGCCATCAGCAAGAGAGGATGACGTAAGAAGCATAACCATAAACGCTAACCTCCATTACAAAGACTTCACTCAATTTAAGAATATACATAAAGAATTTGATAAAAGATTTAAGAATAATTCTTTCGCTTTTTCTTGCTCTATCTGTGATCGATTGTGGTTCCAAGAGGATTCGAGAGCTCCAGCCAATCAACATAGTGAGATTTCAGACACAATTGCACCAACAATGAATAGAGATGAAATGACAATTTGCTACACCTGCCTTCGAACACTCAACGCTAATTATATCCCAATATTGTCAATATATAATGGCTTCTCATGTGTACAAATACCTGCCCATCTTCCGTCCCTCGATTCGGTATCAGAAAGACTGATATCACCGAGAATTCCATTCATGCAAATACGGCGATTACGGCATGGACATGAACAATATGGAATACAGGGTCCCCTTTATGTTATTGTAAATGGTGCACCGGCGTGTTTGGGGGGTGGTTTGGAACCGAAAAGTCCTTTTCCACTTTTCGCCCCGACGCACCCCTATCGAGATATGGGGGTGAAAAGAGCGGCCAATGGGGCGCGAGCTTTGCGCGGCTGTACGTCCGTGTGCCGCGGGTAAGCGGTGTGCGTGCTTCCCCTTCTCCACGGACGGACGTTCCATTCCGCTAGTGAGAGGAAGAGAGGGGGGGGGGAAGATATTTCTCTCTCAATCATTGCCAATTTCAAGACAAACCTTGGGGGGGGGGGGTAGAGGGGGTGATTAAATTACATAATTATTGTTTAAAATTGTCGAAATAATAATAAACACGTTAAATAATAAACGCGATTTCTTGATTATCAAAGAATCAAATTGTCTACAACAAATGTCTTATGGCGGGTCCCGTAAATCCATTTGTTTATGTAATAATTGGATGTAAAATTTAAACAACAATCCGCGATTAATTATTAAACTAAGACATCTACGCGATTTTTCGATAAGATCATTAATGTTTAAAATTGCATTTCTCGCAAAAAAGCCGTCTTGCCAAAATGTTGTAAACCCATTTGTTTACAAGATAATTGGCAAAACGGGTTTTTTGTTGGAAAAATTCGGAAAATCGTGGGCATCCCCCTTGGCGTTCCAAAGCTAATTATTTAAATGTTAATTATCTCATTATGCAATAGCCCTACAGTGTTTTGTCAAGAGATCTTTTTTATTGTAAATTTAATTTACAACAAGAAAGGTCTCTTGACAAAATGCTGTAAAAGCGCCTATTATCGAGATAATTAATAATAAACAATCGCGGGCAAATTTCAGAGGGGATAGCTCGCGATTTTCGCGGAATCCGGCGCAATAACCGCGATTTCTTGATTATCAACTAAACAAATGGATTTACGGCCTTTTGTCACGAGACATTTTTTACAGAGAATAAAATTATCTACAATAAATGTCTCCTGGTGGAATCCCGTAAATCCATTTGTTTATTGAATAATTGGATTTGAATTTTAAACAACAATCCGCGATTAATTAGCAAATTAAGACATCTACGCGATTTTTCGATAAGATCATTAATGTTTAAAATGGCATTTCTCGCAAAAAAGCCGTCTTGCCAAAATGTTGTAAACCCATTTGTTTACAAGATAATTGGCAAAACGGGTTTTTTGTTGGAAAAATTCGGAAAATCGTGGGCATCCCCCTTGGCGTTCCAAAGCTAATTATTTAAATGTTAATTATCTCATTATGCAATAGCCCTACAGTGTTTTGTCAAGAGATCTTTTTTATTGTAAATTTAATTTACAACAAGAAAGGTCTCTTGACAAAATGCTGTAAAAGCGCCTATTATCGAGATAATTAATAATAAACAATCGCGGGCAAATTTCAGAGGGGATAGCTCGCGATTTTCGCGGAATCCGGCGCAATAACCGCGATTTCTTGATTATCAACTAAACAAATGGATTTACGGCCTTTTGTCACGAGACATTTTTTACAGAGAATAAAATTATCTACAATAAATGTCTCCTGGTGGAATCCCGTAAATCCATTTGTTTATTGAATAATTGGATTTGAATTTTAAACAACAATCCGCGATTAATTAGCAAATTAAGACATCTACGCGATTTTTCGATAAGATCATTAATGTTTAAAATTGCATTTCTCGCAAAAAAGCCGTCTTGCCAAAATGTTGTAAACCCATTTGTTTACAAGATAATTGGCAAAACGGGTTTTTTGTTGGAAAAATTCGAAAAATCGTGGGCATCCCCCTTGGCGTTCCAAAGCTAATTATTTAAATGTTAATTATCTCATTATGCAATAGCCCTACAGTGTTTTGTCAAGAGATCTTTTTTATTGTAAATTTAATTTACAACAAGAAAGGTCTCTTGACAAAATGCTGTAAAAGCGCCTATTATCGAGATAATTAATAATAAACAATCGCGGGCAAATTTCAGAGGGGATAGCTCGCGATTTTCGCGGAATCCGGCGCAATAACCGCTATTTCTTGATTATCAACTAAACAAATGGATTTACGGCCTTTTGTCACGAGACATTTTTTACAGAGAATAAAATTATCTACAATAAATGTCTCCTGGTGGAATCCCGTAAATCCATTTGTTTATTGAATAATTGGATTTGAATTTTAAACAACAATCCGCGATTAATTAGCAAATTAAGACATCTACGCGATTTTTCGATAAGATCATTAATGTTTAAAATGGCATTTCTCGCAAAAAAGCCGTCTTGCCAAAATGTTGTAAACCCATTTGTTTACAAGATAATTGGCAAAACGGGTTTTTTGTTGGAAAAATTCGGAAAATCGTGGGCATCCCCCTTGGCGTTCCAAAGCTAATTATTTAAATGTTAATTATCTCATTATGCAATAGCCCTACAGTGTTTTGTCAAGAGATCTTTTTTATTGTAAATTTAATTTACAACAAGAAAGGTCTCTTGACAAAATGCTGTAAAAGCGCCTATTATCGAGATAATTAATAATAAACAATCGCGGGCAAATTTCAGAGGGGATAGCTCGCGATTTTCGCGGAATCCGGCGCAATAACCGCGATTTCTTGATTATCAACTAAACAAATGGATTTACGGCCTTTTGTCACGAGACATTTTTTACAGAGAATAAAATTATCTACAATAAATGTCTCCTGGTGGAATCCCGTAAATCCATTTGTTTATTGAATAATTGGATTTGAATTTTAAACAACAATCCGCGATTAATCAGCAAATTAAGACATCTACGCGATTTTTCGATAAGATCATTAATGTTTAAAATGGCATTTCTCGCAAAAAAGCCGTCTTGCCAAAATGTTGTAAACCCATTTGTTTACAAGATAATTGGCAAAACGGGTTTTTTGTTGGAAAAATTCGGAAAATCGTGGGCATCCCCCTTGGCGTTCCAAAGCTAATTATTTAAATGTTAATTATCTCATTATGCAATAGCCCTACAGTGTTTTGTCAAGAGATCTTTTTTATTGTAAATTTAATTTACAACAAGAAAGGTCTCTTGACAAAATGCTGTAAAAGCGCCTATTATCGAGATAATTAATAATAAACAATCGCGGTCGGAATTCCGAGGGGATAGCTCGCGATTTTCGCGGAATGGGGTGCAATAAACATAAACGAGGCCTACTGTGACCCCTCAAATTTTTTTTTTATTATAAAATTCTTTTGGTCCAGGATGGGGAAAGGGAAAAAGAGAGTACTCTCACGTGAGATTATTCTGGGGGCCCTGAAGAGGGCCGAATTTTTTTTGGTAATGGCTCGCGATTTTCCCCGAATGGGGGCAATAAACGCAAAAAAAGCAGCAAACAGCTAGGGACCCTTTTAAATGTGAGTTTCCTAAGTGATTGGGCTACCTAGCTGTTGTAAAAGCCGATGTGGAAGGGACGCTGTGTCGCACAGCTTTACGACTTGACCCTTTGGTGTGAGCAAAAAAAGGGTTTTCCCACCAGCCGTATGGATTGTTAATGTGGGAGGTTGAAGTCCAAATTTCCCATATGCTTACGTTGGAACAATGGAACGAGAGGAACAAGCCAATGGAGAGGAACCGGCCATTTTCAGCAATAAAAATTATTATTTTCCTATTGGAGAGGGGAAGCTTCTCCACCAATTTTTCCAATGCGTCAGTATCCCGAAAAACCTCTTTGAAGACAGAGTTGGATCTTACGCATTCTTGCTCTGTACTCGAATTAGTGTCCTTAAATTGGTGATAAGAAACTGCAGTGAAAGTGATTGATAGCATAATGGTGAAGTACACTGCTGTGGAATATGCGGATATGGTGTCCATCTATGGTGTTGCGAGGGGTAATGGCTTGCAAGCAGCACGGTTGTACGCGGAACAGTACCCTCAACGAAGGGTACCTGATTCACGTACATTCCGAGACGCCCTCCAACGTCTTCGGGAAGGCAATATTCTCCCGCGATATGGGGGGGAAGGGCGTCCGAGACATGCTGCTGGGGTTCGCGTGGAGGAGGCGATCCTGGAGGCCGTGGAGGAGGATCCCGAACAATCGATCAGCAGCATCGCGGCTTCACTGGGAGTTGGAGAGAGCAGGGTCCAACGAGTTTTACGGGAGGAAGGCTTTCGCCCGTGGAAATTCACCCCGGTCCAGGACTTGAAGCCGGAGGACCTCCCGAAGCGTGTGGCCTTCTGTCGATGGCTCCTCGACAGAAGTGAAGAGCCAGACTTCCTCAGGAACATGTTATGGACGGACGAAAAACTTTTTGCGAAGAAGGGCATCGTCAACCAGCACAATGAGCATCATTGGGCGGTTGACAACCCCCGACTCGCAAGAAGTTCAAAGTTCCAATATCGCTGGGGAACGTTGAATATCTGGGGAGGAATCCTGGGCGATGAAGTCCACATTCATCATCTTCCAGGACGTCTGGACGTAAGTATGCCCCATTGCCAATACTGCTTTTCTTGTTGGACTGCAACTATTTACCTTTTTGTTATTGCAGGGTGGGAACTATTTGGGGTTTCTCCAGGAGCATCTTCCGGGGATAGTTGGTGATGGCCCGGATTCCCGAGATGTGTGGTTCCAGCATGACGGAGCACCAGCCCATACCTGCGTTCCGGTGGTCCAGCAGCTGAATGAATGGTTTCCCCAGCGTTGGATCGGGAACCGGAACGACCGGGACAGGGCCGGACACCGCCAACCGCCCGTTGCGTGGCCCCCACGATCTCCAGATCTTACCCCACTCGATTTTTTCTTGTGGGGTACTCTGGAGTCGCGCGTCCACGCTCATCACCCCGCGAATCAGGAGGAAATGGTTGCACTGCTGCACGCTGCAGTTGCAACTATCACTCCTGGTGAACTGGAGCGAATGCGGAGCAATCTGCTTCAACGGGCCCGACTGTGCATCGCCGCTGGAGGTGGACATTTTGAGAACCACTTATAGTTCACCAAAAAAAAATCGGCCCTTTTCAGGGCCACCAGAAGAATCTAACGTGAGAGTACTCTCTTTTTCCCTTTCCCCATCCTGGATCAAAAGAATTTTATAATAAAAAAAATATTTGAGGGGTCACAGTAGGCCTCGTTTATCTTTATTGCACCTCATTCCGCGAAAATCGCGAGCTATCCCCTCTGAAATTTGCCCGCGATTGTTTATTATTAATTATCTCGATAATAGGCGCTTTTACAGCATTTTGTCAAGAGACCTTTCTTGTTGTAAATTAAATTTACAATAAAAAAGATCTCTTGACAAAACACTGTAGGGCTATTGCATAATGAGATAATTAACATTTAAATAATTAGCTTTGGAACGCCAAGGGGGATGCCCACGATTTTCCGAATTTTTCCAACAAAAAACCCGTTTTGCCAATTATCTTGTAAACAAATGGGTTTACAACATTTTGGCAAGACGGCTTTTTTGCGAGAAATGCCATTTTAAACATTAATGATCTTATCGAAAAATCGCGTAGATGTCTTAATTTGCTGATTAATCGCGGATTGTTGTTTAAAATTCAAATCCAATTATTCAATAAACAAATGGATTTACGGGATTCCACCAGGAGACATTTATTGTAGATAATTTTATTCTCTGTAAAAAATGTCTCGTGACAAAAGGCCGTAAATCCATTTGTTTAGTTGATAATCAAGAAATCGCGGTTATTGCGCCGGATTCCGCGAAAATCGCGAGCTATCCCCTCTGAAATTTGCCCGCGATTGTTTATTATTAATTATCTCGATAATAGGCGCTTTTACAGCATTTTGTCAAGAGACCTTTCTTGTTGTAAATTAAATTTACAATAAAAAAGATCTCTTGACAAAACACTGTAGGGCTATTGCATAATGAGATAATTAACATTTAAATAATTAGCTTTGGAACGCCAAGGGGGATGCCCACGATTTTCCGAATTTTTCCAACAAAAAACCCGTTTTGCCAATTATCTTGTAAACAAATGGGTTTACAACATTTTGGCAAGACGGCTTTTTTGCGAGAAATGCCATTTTAAACATTAATGATCTTATCGAAAAATCGCGTAGATGTCTTAATTTGCTAATTAATCGCGGATTGTTGTTTAAAATTCAAATCCAATTATTCAATAAACAAATGGATTTACGGGATTCCACCAGGAGACATTTATTGTAGATAATTTTATTCTCTGTAAAAAATGTCTCGTGACAAAAGGCCGTAAATCCATTTGTTTAGTTGATAATCAAGAAATCGCGGTTATTGCGCCGGATTCCGCGAAAATCGCGAGCTATCCCCTCTGAAATTTGCCCGCGATTGTTTATTATTAATTATCTCGATAATAGGCGCTTTTACAGCATTTTGTCAAGAGACCTTTCTTGTTGTAAATTAAATTTACAATAAAAAAGATCTCTTGACAAAACACTGTAGGGCTATTGCATAATGAGATAATTAACATTTAAATAATTAGCTTTGGAACGCCAAGGGGGATGCCCACGATTTTTCGAATTTTTCCAACAAAAAACCCGTTTTGCCAATTATCTTGTAAACAAATGGGTTTACAACATTTTGGCAAGACGGCTTTTTTGCGAGAAATGCCATTTTAAACATTAATGATCTTATCGAAAAATCGCGTAGATGTCTTAATTTGCTGATTAATCGCGGATTGTTGTTTAAAATTCAAATCCAATTATTCAATAAACAAATGGATTTACGGGATTCCACCAGGAGACATTTATTGTAGATAATTTTATTCTCTGTAAAAAATGTCTCGTGACAAAAGGCCGTAAATCCATTTGTTTAGTTGATAATCAAGAAATCGCGGTTATTGCGCCGGATTCCGCGAAAATCGCGAGCTATCCCCTCTGAAATTTGCCCGCGATTGTTTATTATTAATTATCTCGATAATAGGCGCTTTTACAGCATTTTGTCAAGAGACCTTTCTTGTTGTAAATTAAATTTACAATAAAAAAGATCTCTTGACAAAACACTGTAGGGCTATTGCATAATGAGATAATTAACATTTAAATAATTAGCTTTGGAACGCCAAGGGGGATGCCCACGATTTTCCGAATTTTTCCAACAAAAAACCCGTTTTGCCAATTATCTTGTAAACAAATGGGTTTACAACATTTTGGCAAGACGGCTTTTTTGCGAGAAATGCCATTTTAAACATTAATGATCTTATCGAAAAATCGCGTAGATGTCTTAATTTGCTGATTAATCGCGGATTGTTGTTTAAAATTCAAATCCAATTATTCAATAAACAAATGGATTTACGGGATTCCACCAGGAGACATTTATTGTAGATAATTTTATTCTCTGTAAAAAATGTCTCGTGACAAAAGGCCGTAAATCCATTTGTTTAGTTGATAATCAAGAAATCGCGGTTATTGCGCCGGATTCCGCGAAAATCGCGAGCTATCCCCTCTGAAATTTGCCCGCGATTGTTTATTATTAATTATCTCGATAATAGGCGCTTTTACAGCATTTTGTCAAGAGACCTTTCTTGTTGTAAATTAAATTTACAATAAAAAAGATCTCTTGACAAAACACTGTAGGGCTATTGCATAATGAGATAATTAACATTTAAATAATTAGCTTTGGAACGCCAAGGGGGATGCCCACGATTTTCCGAATTTTTCCAACAAAAAACCCGTTTTGCCAATTATCTTGTAAACAAATGGGTTTACAACATTTTGGCAAGACGGCTTTTTTGCGAGAAATGCCATTTTAAACATTAATGATCTTATCGAAAAATCGCGTAGATGTCTTAATTTGCTAATTAATCGCGGATTGTTGTTTAAAATTCAAATCCAATTATTCAATAAACAAATGGATTTACGGGATTCCACCAGGAGACATTTATTGTAGATAATTTTATTCTCTGTAAAAAATGTCTCGTGACAAAAGGCCGTAAATCCATTTGTTTAGTTGATAATCAAGAAATCGCGGTTATTGCGCCGGATTCCGCGAAAATCGCGAGCTATCCCCTCTGAAATTTGCCCGCGATTGTTTATTATTAATTATCTCGATAATAGGCGCTTTTACAGCATTTTGTCAAGAGACCTTTCTTGTTGTAAATTAAATTTACAATAAAAAAGATCTCTTGACAAAACACTGTAGGGCTATTGCATAATGAGATAATTAACATTTAAATAATTAGCTTTGGAACGCCAAGGGGGATGCCCACGATTTTTCGAATTTTTCCAACAAAAAACCCGTTTTGCCAATTATCTTGTAAACAAATGGGTTTACAACATTTTGGCAAGACGGCTTTTTTGCGAGAAATGCCATTTTAAACATTAATGATCTTATCGAAAAATCGCGTAGATGTCTTAATTTGCTGATTAATCGCGGATTGTTGTTTAAAATTCAAATCCAATTATTCAATAAACAAATGGATTTACGGGATTCCACCAGGAGACATTTATTGTAGATAATTTTATTCTCTGTAAAAAATGTCTCGTGACAAAAGGCCGTAAATCCATTTGTTTAGTTGATAATCAAGAAATCGCGGTTATTGCGCCGGATTCCGCGAAAATCGCGAGCTATCCCCTCTGAAATTTGCCCGCGATTGTTTATTATTAATTATCTCGATAATAGGCGCTTTTACAGCATTTTGTCAAGAGACCTTTCTTGTTGTAAATTAAATTTACAATAAAAAAGATCTCTTGACAAAACACTGTAGGGCTATTGCATAATGAGATAATTAACATTTAAATAATTAGCTTTGGAACGCCAAGGGGGATGCCCACGATTTTTCGAATTTTTCCAACAAAAAACCCGTTTTGCCAATTATCTTGTAAACAAATGGGTTTACAACATTTTGGCAAGACGGCTTTTTTGCGAGAAATGCCATTTTAAACATTAATGATCTTATCGAAAAATCGCGTAGATGTCTTAATTTGCTGATTAATCGCGGATTGTTGTTTAAAATTCAAATCCAATTATTCAATAAACAAATGGATTTACGGGATTCCACCAGGAGACATTTATTGTAGATAATTTTATTCTCTGTAAAAAATGTCTCGTGACAAAAGGCCGTAAATCCATTTGTTTAGTTGATAATCAAGAAATCGCGGTTATTGCGCCGGATTCCGCGAAAATCGCGAGCTATCCCCTCTGAAATTTGCCCGCGATTGTTTATTATTAATTATCTCGATAATAGGCGCTTTTACAGCATTTTGTCAAGAGACCTTTCTTGTTGTAAATTAAATTTACAATAAAAAAGATCTCTTGACAAAACACTGTAGGGCTATTGCATAATGAGATAATTAACATTTAAATAATTAGCTTTGGAACGCCAAGGGGGATGCCCACGATTTTCCGAATTTTTCCAACAAAAAACCCGTTTTGCCAATTATCTTGTAAACAAATGGGTTTACAACATTTTGGCAAGACGGCTTTTTTGCGAGAAATGCCATTTTAAACATTAATGATCTTATCGAAAAATCGCGTAGATGTCTTAATTTGCTAATTAATCGCGGATTGTTGTTTAAAATTCAAATCCAATTATTCAATAAACAAATGGATTTACGGGATTCCACCAGGAGACATTTATTGTAGATAATTTTATTCTCTGTAAAAAATGTCTCGTGACAAAAGGCCGTAAATCCATTTGTTTAGTTGATAATCAAGAAATCGCGGTTATTGCGCCGGATTCCGCGAAAATCGCGAGCTATCCCCTCTGAAATTTGCCCGCGATTGTTTATTATTAATTATCTCGATAATAGGCGCTTTTACAGCATTTTGTCAAGAGACCTTTCTTGTTGTAAATTAAATTTACAATAAAAAAGATCTCTTGACAAAACACTGTAGGGCTATTGCATAATGAGATAATTAACATTTAAATAATTAGCTTTGGAACGCCAAGGGGGATGCCCACGATTTTTCGAATTTTTCCAACAAAAAACCCGTTTTGCCAATTATCTTGTAAACAAATGGGTTTACAACATTTTGGCAAGACGGCTTTTTTGCGAGAAATGCCATTTTAAACATTAATGATCTTATCGAAAAATCGCGTAGATGTCTTAATTTGCTGATTAATCGCGGATTGTTGTTTAAAATTCAAATCCAATTATTCAATAAACAAATGGATTTACGGGATTCCACCAGGAGACATTTATTGTAGATAATTTTATTCTCTGTAAAAAATGTCTCGTGACAAAAGGCCGTAAATCCATTTGTTTAGTTGATAATCAAGAAATCGCGGTTATTGCGCCGGATTCCGCGAAAATCGCGAGCTATCCCCTCTGAAATTTGCCCGCGATTGTTTATTATTAATTATCTCGATAATAGGCGCTTTTACAGCATTTTGTCAAGAGACCTTTCTTGTTGTAAATTAAATTTACAATAAAAAAGATCTCTTGACAAAACACTGTAGGGCTATTGCATAATGAGATAATTAACATTTAAATAATTAGCTTTGGAACGCCAAGGGGGATGCCCACGATTTTCCGAATTTTTCCAACAAAAAACCCGTTTTGCCAATTATCTTGTAAACAAATGGGTTTACAACATTTTGGCAAGACGGCTTTTTTGCGAGAAATGCAATTTTAAACATTAATGATCTTATCGAAAAATCGCGTAGATGTCTTAATTTGCTAATTAATCGCGGATTGTTGTTTAAAATTCAAATCCAATTATTCAATAAACAAATGGATTTACGGGATTCCACCAGGAGACATTTATTGTAGATAATTTTATTCTCTGTAAAAAATGTCTCGTGACAAAAGGCCGTAAATCCATTTGTTTAGTTGATAATCAAGAAATCGCGGTTATTGCGCCGGATTCCGCGAAAATCGCGAGCTATCCCCTCTGAAATTTGCCCGCGATTGTTTATTATTAATTATCTCGATAATAGGCGCTTTTACAGCATTTTGTCAAGAGACCTTTCTTGTTGTAAATTAAATTTACAATAAAAAAGATCTCTTGACAAAACACTGTAGGGCTATTGCATAATGAGATAATTAACATTTAAATAATTAGCTTTGGAACGCCAAGGGGGATGCCCACGATTTTTCGAATTTTTCCAACAAAAAACCCGTTTTGCCAATTATCTTGTAAACAAATGGGTTTACAACATTTTGGCAAGACGGCTTTTTTGCGAGAAATGCCATTTTAAACATTAATGATCTTATCGAAAAATCGCGTAGATGTCTTAATTTGCTGATTAATCGCGGATTGTTGTTTAAAATTCAAATCCAATTATTCAATAAACAAATGGATTTACGGGATTCCACCAGGAGACATTTATTGTAGATAATTTTATTCTCTGTAAAAAATGTCTCGTGACAAAAGGCCGTAAATCCATTTGTTTAGTTGATAATCAAGAAATCGCGGTTATTGCGCCGGATTCCGCGAAAATCGCGAGCTATCCCCTCTGAAATTTGCCCGCGATTGTTTATTATTAATTATCTCGATAATAGGCGCTTTTACAGCATTTTGTCAAGAGACCTTTCTTGTTGTAAATTAAATTTACAATAAAAAAGATCTCTTGACAAAACACTGTAGGGCTATTGCATAATGAGATAATTAACATTTAAATAATTAGCTTTGGAACGCCAAGGGGGATGCCCACGATTTTCCGAATTTTTCCAACAAAAAACCCGTTTTGCCAATTATCTTGTAAACAAATGGGTTTACAACATTTTGGCAAGACGGCTTTTTTGCGAGAAATGCCATTTTAAACATTAATGATCTTATCGAAAAATCGCGTAGATGTCTTAATTTGCTAATTAATCGCGGATTGTTGTTTAAAATTCAAATCCAATTATTCAATAAACAAATGGATTTACGGGATTCCACCAGGAGACATTTATTGTAGATAATTTTATTCTCTGTAAAAAATGTCTCGTGACAAAAGGCCGTAAATCCATTTGTTTAGTTGATAATCAAGAAATCGCGGTTATTGCGCCGGATTCCGCGAAAATCGCGAGCTATCCCCTCTGAAATTTGCCCGCGATTGTTTATTATTAATTATCTCGATAATAGGCGCTTTTACAGCATTTTGTCAAGAGACCTTTCTTGTTGTAAATTAAATTTACAATAAAAAAGATCTCTTGACAAAACACTGTAGGGCTATTGCATAATGAGATAATTAACATTTAAATAATTAGCTTTGGAACGCCAAGGGGGATGCCCACGATTTTTCGAATTTTTCCAACAAAAAACCCGTTTTGCCAATTATCTTGTAAACAAATGGGTTTACAACATTTTGGCAAGACGGCTTTTTTGCGAGAAATGCCATTTTAAACATTAATGATCTTATCGAAAAATCGCGTAGATGTCTTAATTTGCTAATTAATCGCGGATTGTTGTTTAAAATTCAAATCCAATTATTCAATAAACAAATGGATTTACGGGATTCCACCAGGAGACATTTATTGTAGATAATTTTATTCTCTGTAAAAAATGTCTCGTGACAAAAGGCCGTAAATCCATTTGTTTAGTTGATAATCAAGAAATCGCGGTTATTGCGCCGGATTCCGCGAAAATCGCGAGCTATCCCCTCTGAAATTTGCCCGCGATTGTTTATTATTAATTATCTCGATAATAGGCGCTTTTACAGCATTTTGTCAAGAGACCTTTCTTGTTGTAAATTAAATTTACAATAAAAAAGATCTCTTGACAAAACACTGTAGGGCTATTGCATAATGAGATAATTAACATTTAAATAATTAGCTTTGGAACGCCAAGGGGGATGCCCACGATTTTCCGAATTTTTCCAACAAAAAACCCGTTTTGCCAATTATCTTGTAAACAAATGGGTTTACAACATTTTGGCAAGACGGCTTTTTTGCGAGAAATGCAATTTTAAACATTAATGATCTTATCGAAAAATCGCGTAGATGTCTTAATTTGCTAATTAATCGCGGATTGTTGTTTAAAATTCAAATCCAATTATTCAATAAACAAATGGATTTACGGGATTCCACCAGGAGACATTTATTGTAGATAATTTTATTCTCTGTAAAAAATGTCTCGTGACAAAAGGCCGTAAATCCATTTGTTTAGTTGATAATCAAGAAATCGCGGTTATTGCGCCGGATTCCGCGAAAATCGCGAGCTATCCCCTCTGAAATTTGCCCGCGATTGTTTATTATTAATTATCTCGATAATAGGCGCTTTTACAGCATTTTGTCAAGAGACCTTTCTTGTTGTAAATTAAATTTACAATAAAAAAGATCTCTTGACAAAACACTGTAGGGCTATTGCATAATGAGATAATTAACATTTAAATAATTAGCTTTGGAACGCCAAGGGGGATGCCCACGATTTTTCGAATTTTTCCAACAAAAAACCCGTTTTGCCAATTATCTTGTAAACAAATGGGTTTACAACATTTTGGCAAGACGGCTTTTTTGCGAGAAATGCCATTTTAAACATTAATGATCTTATCGAAAAATCGCGTAGATGTCTTAATTTGCTGATTAATCGCGGATTGTTGTTTAAAATTCAAATCCAATTATTCAATAAACAAATGGATTTACGGGATTCCACCAGGAGACATTTATTGTAGATAATTTTATTCTCTGTAAAAAATGTCTCGTGACAAAAGGCCGTAAATCCATTTGTTTAGTTGATAATCAAGAAATCGCGGTTATTGCGCCGGATTCCGCGAAAATCGCGAGCTATCCCCTCTGAAATTTGCCCGCGATTGTTTATTATTAATTATCTCGATAATAGGCGCTTTTACAGCATTTTGTCAAGAGACCTTTCTTGTTGTAAATTAAATTTACAATAAAAAAGATCTCTTGACAAAACACTGTAGGGCTATTGCATAATGAGATAATTAACATTTAAATAATTAGCTTTGGAACGCCAAGGGGGATGCCCACGATTTTCCGAATTTTTCCAACAAAAAACCCGTTTTGCCAATTATCTTGTAAACAAATGGGTTTACAACATTTTGGCAAGACGGCTTTTTTGCGAGAAATGCCATTTTAAACATTAATGATCTTATCGAAAAATCGCGTAGATGTCTTAATTTGCTGATTAATCGCGGATTGTTGTTTAAAATTCAAATCCAATTATTCAATAAACAAATGGATTTACGGGATTCCACCAGGAGACATTTATTGTAGATAATTTTATTCTCTGTAAAAAATGTCTCGTGACAAAAGGCCGTAAATCCATTTGTTTAGTTGATAATCAAGAAATCGCGGTTATTGCGCCGGATTCCGCGAAAATCGCGAGCTATCCCCTCTGAAATTTGCCCGCGATTGTTTATTATTAATTATCTCGATAATAGGCGCTTTTACAGCATTTTGTCAAGAGACCTTTCTTGTTGTAAATTAAATTTACAATAAAAAAGATCTCTTGACAAAACACTGTAGGGCTATTGCATAATGAGATAATTAACATTTAAATAATTAGCTTTGGAACGCCAAGGGGGATGCCCACGATTTTCCGAATTTTTCCAACAAAAAACCCGTTTTGCCAATTATCTTGTAAACAAATGGGTTTACAACATTTTGGCAAGACGGCTTTTTTGCGAGAAATGCAATTTTAAACATTAATGATCTTATCGAAAAATCGCGTAGATGTCTTAGTTTAATAATTAATCGCGGATTGTTGTTTAAATTTTACATCCAATTATTACATAAACAAATGGATTTACGGGACCCGCCATAAGACATTTGTTGTAGACAATTTGATTCTTTGATAATCAAGAAATCGCGTTTATTATTTAACGTGTTTATTATTATTTCGACAATTTTAAACAATAATTATGTAATTTAATCACCCCCTCTACCCCCCCCCCCAAGGTTTGTCTTGAAATTGGCAATGATTGAGAGAGAAATATCTTCCCCCCCCCCTCTCTTCCTCTCACTAGCGGAATGGAACGTCCGTCCGTGGAGAAGGGGAAGCACGCACACCGCTTACCCGCGGCACACGGACGTACAGCCGCGCAAAGCTCGCGCCCCATTGGCCGCTCTTTTCACCCCCATATCTCGATAGGGGTGCGTCGGGGCGAAAAGTGGAAAAGGACTTTTCGGTTCCAAACCACCCCCCAAACACGCCGGTGCACCATTTACAATAACATAAAGGGGACCCTGTATATGGACAGATCATCAATGATCCAGTTGAAGCGGATATAATGGTGAAACATCTTGAAGTTGAAGTGCATATCATGGTGAAACATCTTCCACGACATCTTGATGACGATCATTGCATCAATGTACACATTAATAAAAAGAAAATTAACAAGTCCAGTCATGTGAGTGGTCTCATCAACAAGAGAACAATTATGGTTTGGCTGCAGTATGGAACCAATGAATTAACGATATCATACGATTTATACATAGAGCATTATTGGTATATACTCCCTCTGGCGCAGCAGAATTAGAAGAAGATTTGAACACTATGCCCATGATTTTAAGTGGTGATGTTAATGTAAATTTTGCCTTGAAAGAAGCTCTACCACTTGTACAATTTTTAGAAAGTAAATTTAATCTAAAAATGAATAATTATGCCAAAGACTCAACAACCTGATCAGGCACTACAATCGATGCAATTTTCTCAAGATATTTATATAATTTACAATCCCGAGTTTTCATTTTATATTTGTTAGATCACAAACTAATTGTATCTTTTCTTGAACATGGAAGTATGGAAGTGAATGAATAGATTTTTTATAAATGGCGGCGAAAACGTCAACTAACTTTTTTTTCATTTACCTAACACACTTAGAAATTCCCGAATAATGAATAGTGGCTTCGGTTATCGGGGAAATAATTCTATCTCATAAAACTTGCTGGCTAGGGTGTGTATTTTCATTTCTAGTGCCCATCGAGATCCATGAAGTTTCACTTCTATCGCCTAGCTTTCTAGGCTAATAATTTTTTTGTAATTAGTTTTGTAATAACGGACCGCTCATCAAGAGTTCATTATAATTAACATTATTCAAACCGACGTATTTTTTACTGAATAAACGTGACTTGTGGTGACACGTGCTGAGTGTGTGATTTTTGAAGTGAAAACTTCTTATGGCGCGTTGGGCACTTTTGTGGGTGAGCATTTTGTCGTGAAGTCGCGACAGATGAGATTTTACAGTGGTGCCAGATGCGGAACTCACACGTCTCCCACTGCCCCACTCCGCAGCAGTAGTTGCGCGAAGGAGTTGCGCATGAAACCCCCACGCGTGGGATTTTTGCCCCCGTCTGGCATCACTGCTATTAGTATACGCATAGGTATATATGAGCTGTTTCTTTCTTCCGCTAGGCAAATAACTTCCTTTTTTAGCAACAGTTACATTAAAAGAATATAAGTTTGGCGCTAGCGTTTAAAAAAACGCTGCATTTAAAGTTTAAAGTTGATAAATTTCTACAAAATGACAGAAAATCTCAAAATTTTGGGGAATTAGGAAAATTATCAGTATGCTCATATCAGCTAAGAATTACAAATTATCGGAAAGCCGGAAAAGTAGGAAAACCCGAAAAACCAAAAATATACTCAATTTAGTAGAGCATTTCACTAGGGACGTGAATCGACGATCGGAAAATCGCTAAAAATTATGGGAACGCCGGAAAAGGAGGAAAACCCAAAAATCGAAAATTTACTCAATTTAGTAGAGAATTTCACTAGGGACGTGAATCGACGATCGGAAATTCGGATGGTCGGAAAAAATATATATGCTACGATTACAGCTTAAAAAAAATCTACATTTTTATTTTTGATTATAGATTTGTCTTGGAAATGGATGCGGTTTTACATGAATTTGATTTAACGATGTCCAATGATCGCAATCTTAGCACAAAAAAATACAAAACTACTAGTGATGCAGTATTCACAAGAAATATAAATAGATTTAAATCAAAATTGTTCATTTCACACTTTAGTTACCATAGACCTATTGTTTCAGTTTTAGAATTTGATGAAAATGCTGATAATGATGGTGTAAGAGTTGTTGAAATTATGGATGAGAATTGATAAATTTTGTATTTACTATTTACTAACATTTACGCATTTAAATAAAACCACTTCCTTCGAATATAATTTCTATATTATTATACTTCATGTCCATTCAAAAAGTGCCCACATTGCTTTGATAAAATTGATTTTTTATGTACAATTTCTCATGTCGCGAGCGCACCTAAAAATGCTCACCCAAAAAAGTGCCCAACGCGCCATAAGTTCAAGTTGTCACTTCTACCTGCACTCCCGGAGTGCAACGAGTTTTTTTTTCATTTATATTATATCAATTTTTTTGGTATAAATGGTTAATCATTAATCGAAATACCTCATGAGAATAATATCAAAGGGTTTTTCGATTGATGATTCACCATTTCTTTAAAAAAAAATTACGTCACTTCACGTGAATAACGGATAGTAAGTGAGCGAGAGAGGGGGGGAAAGATATTTCTCTCTCGCTCATTGACAATTTCAAGCACCGCGAGCGCGAGCGTATTTCTGTTTTTTAAACGGTTTTATTTAGCTCACCCTGCTTGTTTTATTTTTTATTATTTATTCTTGGGTCAAATTTAGTAATTCAAATTTCACCCTCTTCCTGTCAACCGATTAATCTGAAATTTTGTATACACTTTGGATTTTGGTGACAGTACAATTATGTTTACTCATTATCATTATAAATTCAAGATGGCCGCCGCTATAAAATGACGGAGAATTTATGTTTTATTATTCCCATCAATATGGGTATCTAATGAACGGGCTCAACAAGCAGAATACAATATACTGTTACGTGTCCCCCTTCGAAGACTCCTTCATTTGTCTACGATCTGAACTTCCTCAGAATCACGACTGTCTTTGGATATAACATTAGTCTTGTATGTCTCTCGTCGGAGCTCTGAAGTGTCACATCGTAATACTCTTTGTAACTAATACACCGCCCCAAACATTTACCAACCTGTGTCGTCTTTATTCTTCGCTGGATATAACATTGGTGTCAGAAGTGGGATTAATTAAAACCTACGAGCCTAAAAAATTTGACTTCGAGCTGCGGAAAATTATTTTTTTTCTCCTTTATTGGCAATTCAACAACTCAAAATATCCATGGAACTCTTCAAAACCGTATACCAGGAAATCAGTGATACCTCAATGCCCTACAATGTGTTCTTCGGCTCTGCAACCGTGTACTTCGAGAAAACCAAACACGTTACAATCAGTTCCAGCAGTCCCAGACATGACTCTTCAACATGAAGCGGACGCCACCATACCCTTCTCGGAGGAACACAACAGATAACATTTTGAATTATTTCCCTTCTCACTCTTTTGCTTTTACTAATTGTAATGATGCTGCGAATGCTAACGCTAATCCTCGCTAATCCTAGTTCAACCGTTCTAGTTCATCCTCGCTAATCCTAGTTCAGCCGTCCATGGCCAATGGAGCATGATCTAGAATCATTACTTATGTCTGTTGTAGCAGACGGGCCTCATCACTTATGTCTGTTGTAGCAGACCGGCCTCATCACTTATGTCTGTTGTAGCAGACGGGCCTCATCACTTGTATCTGTTGTAGCAGACTGGCCTGATTACTTATGTCTGTTGTAGCAGACGGGCCTCATCACTTGTGTCTGTTGTAGCAGACTGGCCTGATTACTTATGTTTGTTGTAGCAGACTGGCCTGATTACTTATGTCTGTTGTAGCAGACGGGCCTCATTACTTGTGTCTGTTGTAGCAGACGGGCCTGATTACTTGTGTCTGTTGTAGCAGACTGGCCTGATTACTTATGTCGGTTGTAGCAGACGGGCCTCATTACTTGTGTCTGTTGTAGCAGACGGGCCTCATTACTTGTGTCTGTTGTAGCAGACGGGCCCCATTACTTGTGTCTGTTGTAGCAGACGGGCCTGATTACTTGTGTCTGTTGAAGCAGACTGGCCTGATTATTTATTTTTACCTGTTTCACTTTACTCTATCACCTTTGAGTTATTTCAGGATGAATGAATGTGTGTATGTGTCAAAATGAATTTTATACGCTTATTTTTGCATAATGCGTGTAATAATTTCGAAAGCTTTCGAAAAACTGCAATCTTGTGAAGTTTGAATTTTTGGTAGTTGCTTTTAAACTAGTTACTAGTAGTTGTCTGCAGACAAGTAATTTGAAAAAGTAGTTGCTTGTTATTTTCATTGAATGACATTCTCATTTAAATGTTTTTCTTTTCTTTTCTAATTTGAGGAAATCTCTGTGTTGAGTTGTTTTCAGATACTGTACCCATAACGGAAATTTTCAAGTGAACCATTCTGCTGTTTCAGAAAATGAACAATGAAAGTTCGAGTCAAATACTGACATTCACACCCTTAATGAATAAGTCAATTAAGAACACTTTATTCCTCTTACTCAACATAACCCATGGAAAATTGTAACAAACACTTTCGATAAATTATGATTGTATAGAATCAAACAAATATTAATCGGCTGTTCTTTAGCGTTGATTTCTGGGAGGTTTTAGCTAAAGAACAGACTAGGGCCCTCCCTATGTGGGATCTTGCAACGCTCAAATTTTTCAGTTTGTCATAAATTAAAGCAACAAATCCTAGAGTTGTAATACCTCAAATAGTCCCTGGTGTGATTGCCGGGGCGGCAATCTTTTTGTGGAGGGGAGTAGTGTTACGTGTCCCCCTTCGAAGACTCCTTCATTTGTCTACGATCTGAACTTCCTCAGAATCACGACTGTCTTTTGGATATAACATTAGTCTTGTATGTCTCTCGTCGGAGCTCTGAAGTGTCACATCGTAATACTCTTTGTAACTAATAAACCGCCCCAAACATTTACCAACCTGTGTCGTCTTTATTCTTCGCTGGATATAACAATACTATAAAAAATTGAAATTCAAGATGGCGGCCGCTACAAAATGGCAAATAACGTAGGTTTTATCAATCCCATCAATATTGGTGTCAAATGAAAGGACTCAAAAAGCAAAATACAATATACTATAAAAAATTAAAATCCAAGATGGCGGCCTCTACAAAATGGCGGATAACTTAGGTTTTATCAATCCCATCAACATGGGTATCACATGAAAGGTCTCAACAAGTAGAATACAATTTACTATGCAAAATTGAAATCTAAGATGGCCGCCGCTACCAAATGGCTGATAACAACTTTTTATCAATTCCACCAATATGGGTATCAAATAAAAAGGCTTGACAAGAAGAATACAGTGCACTATACAACCTCAATATTTAAGATGCGCGCAGCCACCAAATGGCTTATAATAAAAACTAAAAACTAGAAAATAAAAATAGGTAAAAAAACTTTTCCAGTTAAACGGTTTTATGTTAAACATGCATTGCAATGTTTAAGATGAATGTACTAAAAACCAAAAAATAATAAAATAGATACAGTCGTCGGAATTATAAACATATGCATAGACAAGACTAAAATAAAACCGTGGGGCACGTCAATTGTCTACAATTGTTGATTAAAATGTTTGTTTTGTAATGTTACACTATAATTAGGCAGTTGTTCAACCGACAACGATGGACGTGTAATAAGTAGGGCTAGGATGTGGAAACAAGCTAGCAAGCTCGATTATAAGCGAGTTTTAGGGTTTCATAGTGGTGAGCGAGTAGAACTTTTATCATATGTTTTGTCGATTAAAAACAAACTACGAGCAGTGAAACGATTCCTCGCCAACCAGCAGTGTGAATGTCCAACGATAAACTAGTTGAAACATCTCTTTCATTTACATGGAGTGTAGAACTATTGGAATTTCCATGCGAAAGAAAATAGTAAGTAATTTTCTCACCGTCTGCGGGCCAACTGCCTAACGACGAATTAAACGATTCTTCTGTCGCACATTAACTCGATAATTTGTAGACTATTGACGTGCCCTACGGTTTTATTTTAGTCTAGTCTATGCATATGTTTATAATTCCCACGACTGTATCTATTTTATTATTTTTTGGTTTTTAGTACATTTATCTTAAACATTGCAATGTATGTTTAACATAAAACCGTTTAACTTAAAAAGTTTTTTTACCTATTTTTATTCTGATTGTAGTTGTCAAACAATGTAACTAAGTAATTCAATCAATAATCAATTCACGTACGTAAACTAAATAATTCGAGCATTCCAGTCATGTCTAATGTTGTATGGAACTTTTTCAAAAAAATAGACAGACAAACCATTTCATGTAATGGGTGTGGAAAATCATATAAAACCAGTGGCAATACGACGAATTTATTTACACATCTAAAAAATAAGCATCATCATGCGTTTTTGTAACTTAAAAATAAAAACGCAAGGTCAAGTGAAGTGAATATTACATCAAGAACCTGTGCACCCGTTTCGCGTACTAATTCAACTAGTACCATTAGTAATAGGCCTGCTGAGATAGAAAATAACTTCATGGAATTGTCTGAATCTGCGATTTACGATGATACTGGTGTAAGTATTTTATTTGTGTAAGTTTGTAGCTTCAGAATCTATATATTTCTTCTTCATAACCAGTAACCAGTCACCTAATAATGTGTGATTACATTTTAGTGTTTTCACTTAACCTTAATACTATTTCCGACGACAAGTGTAATGAAATATATACAAAATGTTCAATATGTTTGTTTCAGATTGAATCCTACGAAGATAGTCAGAGGAAAGGCTTGGGGCAACAGACTACACTCATAGGTATGTTTGAAGGTATTTTTTATTGATATCAAATTGCTGTATTGTTTAGATTTTAGTTCATAAGAATGCTCTAATTTTTTTATTTTTCTCAATTTAACAGAGGGTCATAAAACAAGCCAAATAAATGAAGCTTTGGTCTACATGATTGCAAAGACAACATACATCTATCTTGTGTGGAAAAATCAGGATTGAAAAGACTGATGAGCGTTATTACCCACGCTATAAGGCTCCATCACGAACTAGAGTAAGCAAACTATAATATAAAATTATTATCTTATCCTTTTTATTTTTAAATGTTATTTTATGATTCATTCCTCATTACAGATAACTGGCTTGATGGAACAAAGATAGGCCACTACCAAAGCCATTGTAACACAAAAATTAAGTGAGATAAATAATATTGCTTCAACAAGTGATATATCAACTCTCATGAACTGGACACGAAGTTTCATCGTAGTAACAGCGCATTTTCTTAACACAGCAAATAACTACACTCCTAAATCTGAACATGAGATGGTGACATTGATAGCACGAAGAATGTATCAGGTAAGTAAAGTATAAAATAAAAGCATCAAATTAAAAAAAAATAGTAAGTTATAAAAAGTTTCATAAAGTGAACTAATATTGGTCTTCTTTCCTGCAGACAAACACTGCTGATTATATAAAAGAATGCTTTGAAAATATTACCGACGAGTTTTCAATAGTAAAGGATTGCATCTTACCAATTACCACTGATGGTGGTGCTAACATGGTTGCTGCAGTGAATTGTTGTTCTTGATTTATTAACAATTATGTCTATTGATTAGTATTTATCTAGTAATGTGAGATGATGAAAGTAGATTAGGCCAAATATTTTTTTTTTCATATCATACCGATATATCGACATGTTAAATAAGAATATCGATATCGATATATTCAAAAATTACCGATACAATATATATCGATACTTTAATCCATTTCGGACATCACCACTTAGCAATCGGGTATTTGTCCTCACTCTTGGTCAATGATATGAAACCGCTTATTGTCATTGTCTCAGAATACAACAGTTTCACATCATTGTTCAGCGGAAACCACGAGAAGGTGGTGAGGTATGTTCCACCGGGAGAGGAAGGATATGGAAATAGGAGAGTTCGGATGGTATTTTGAAATAAAATCAGAACAACCAACAAAGAAATATATTTTTACATTGATAGATACAACTGATAGATATATTAACTGAAATATTGTAAGACTACAATGGGGTCAATTGAACGCGAAAGTTTTGTGTAAAATGTTAATAGCTCCAGGGCTATTGGATGGAATTGACTAAATCTTCTCCAAATCTGTAGCTGGAATACAGAATTCGGAATAAGAGAATAGTGAGTTCATTTCATTCAGTCCTATTCTAAAAGGGACACACATGTCACAATCGATTGTATCGAAAATCTCGCAAAAGTGAAGGCACGATTCCTTATTGGTTCACTGACAGTGCCGCGAGATTTTTCATTTGAAATATTCTCATATCATTGGTTAGACGTTCGCTCCACCTGGTGTGCCAGCTGTCAACGTACGTTCACGTGCCCACGCCAATTTCCAACCTATTCCTTTTCACCATTCGGTAATCACACCAGGCAACCGTTCTTCCAAATTACGTGATCTTTCGAAACGAAATCCACGTGAAAAATGTCAGTGAAAAGTCATCCATTTACCTCTACTGAGGAAATTATCAATTTTGAGACGGGAGACACAGCTGTGTAAGTATTTTTTTATTCTAATTGTTAATTTCTCTGCAAACATATATTGAAAAGTACGCACCATAACCTCTCAAGTCACATGGCATTAACAAATTCGTTTCATCTACACTCAAGTATTAATATCAACGACCTCTTTTTTAGTTTCCATGTTTTTTTTTTATTCTAATCTAATTGTTAATTTCTCTGCAAACCAATATAGAAAAGTACGCACCATAACCTCTCAAGTCACATGGCATTAACAAATTCGTTTCATCGACACTCAAGAATTAATATCAACGACCTCTTTTTTAGTTTTCATGGTAGAAAACTAAAAAAGATTGACATAGAAATTGTGGGATATCGAGGAATTCGATTTTTTTTCATTTCACAGGATACTCTCAGGTTACGTCGATAAGATTGATGGGATGAAAACTGTCAGCAATGGAAAAAAAACTTTGCTAAAGTTCGTAATGAACAATGGGGATGGAGCGAGGATTCGTGTACTGATGTGGGACAATGTCGCCAAGGTCAACTCACCGAAAATTTCTCATTACCAGGTGTTTCTTCATGTTAATAATAGTTAGTTGTCACAACAGAATTTTCATCATCAATATTCATATTCATTAATCGAAAACCGTGAACTATGGGTAACACATTTATGTTTACAAAAAAAACAATTCCCTACAGAAAATGTTGTGATGTCTTGGGGGTAAATAAAATAGATGGCGCTATTTATCGGCCATTTTAATCCGCGAGTTTTTAAGTTATTGTTTTAAGATAAAATTTTAATGCCGTTGGAAAATTTTATAATAACATTTAAAATAAAACCATAAGGACAAACAATGAACAGGGGATGAATAAATTGACTGTCGTGAGAAAAACCGTTGGACGAAAACATAAATCTCAAGTTGTTGAGTTTTAATCTAATTTATTACCCTCAAAACTCTGGATAAAGGGGGTTCTTTGTAAAACTGAAACTTGAAGACAAAAAGTCAAGTCAACGGTCACGGTCCCAAGTCATGAAATTTGAGCACTGCTTATTTTAAAGGTTTTCTGGGTTACATCTTCGACACATGTGGGATCCATTGTTCATTGTTTGTTGTACAAGGAGAAATCTAAAACCTTCCAAGAGGAGGACTTGCGTGCGCCACTTTTGGGGACTGGTGGGGGTTACTGGACCCAACCCTTAGAAGTTTAAGTTGAGATAAGTTAGTATTAATACAATTTTCCTGCTAGCAGCTTCTCTCCGTTAGCCTGTTCAATTAGTTTTCAAGAGTTAAATTAGGATCAGTTATTAGAATAACTTTTGTACAAGGATCCAAATTACGGTTAGTTTTTACCAAATAAAGTGTTAGTGTGCTCTTCTAAGCAGTTGTGTAATTGTTTTATTATTGAATTACCCAAAAATTCAATTACCCTCAACCTGGAGAAACAGACTTCGATGGAGTCCTCATTAGAGGTTTAGCGGCTAACGAACCCACATTCAAAGATTGGCGCTAAATACTACTCACCTGGCGCCACCATTCTCCTAGTTACCTAGGGAGGACATAACAATGTATATCACTATGGGTTGCATTACTCCTGTCAATACTGCTTATCATGGGAACGAAGACGTTGTTGATGTGGAGTTCAACGTTCAGGCAGCGAGCACCATAAAATATCTGGGAAGTCTCGATGGAGCTGGAATAATTGTCCCAGAAAATTACCCTGAAGTTGCCATGGAAACTCTACTTCGTCACCAAAACGCTCCAGTGTCAGTTACTGGATTCATCAAGAGTCCATTCGTTGAAGTTGTTCATTTCTCAGCTTCGTACGGTGGAGGCAGCATTGTCAATGGCAAACACAGACTCGCTGTCCAAATTGCTATTTTCAAGGAGACGAAAGAGATTAAGGTTGGAACCTGTGTCAAGCTCATGGGGAAACTGAAGTCCAGGGTCTTGAAGACAAACAAGGCATATCCCGAGTACTACTTCGAAGTTCCAGACATGAGTCATGTCGTTTTGATCCAGGGTAAAACGACTACGGAGGAAGAAATGTCAAAAGCGATCATCTCAGCGACCTCTAAACGCTACTCGACTGGAGATTTACCGGAACCAAAACGTTTCTCGAACGGTCAGGGTGTAGAAGAAATTCAGAGAGCGATGTCAATTGAGAAGAATGACTAAGTTCAAAGGGGTATTATTATCTGTACTGTTATTTCAACTGAGAGACAATATTTATTGCTGTTATCACTAATCTTTTCGTAGATTTTTCTCAAATTAAATTCCCTGTGATTTCATGGAGATTGAGAAAAAAATTTTCAAGAGAACAATCATAATGTAAAAAATAATTTCGTCACGTAAAGGACTTAACTTTCTAAAAAAAAATTATTCGAGGCTAGAATTTCATTAACTTAGAGATGACTAGAGAAAGACTAGATTTGTCGATAACTTCTTTTCAAAGACTAAAAAACTATAAATTGACTAGGGCAGTATTTCCTTAACCTAAACTCGACTAGAGAAAGACTAGAGACGTAGATTAATTGGAAACTCCAATTTGTGATATTCATTCGTGAGTAATAATAATTTAATTTATCAAAATATAACTAATCGTTATATGCAAGGGCCAAATGTACAAAGCACTAGAGCAGTATTTCCTTAACCTAAACTCGACTAGAGAAAGACTAGAGACTTAAATTAATTGGAAACTCCAATTTGTGACATTCATTCGTGAAAAATAATTTAATTTATCAAAATATAACTAATCGTGATATTCAAGGGCCAAATGTACAAAGCGTTAATAGAAACACAGATTCGAATCGTAGATAATTTAGAGCCTACAAAAAATATTTTTAAACAGTTCTTGCATAATGAATACTTTTAATATGAGAAAAAGACTAATTAAGTTCTCTGACGAATATGATTGTTACACATTGTGACGTATTGGCCTCCGCCAATGCGTCGTTTTTGAAAATCGATGCCCAGACATGGGTCAGCAGTCCCACGATGTCTTGGAGACGCTGTGGTCAGCTGCCCCAGTGTTTGGAGGATCGGTTTGCTCCCTGCAACGCCATTTGGACAGGGGACTGAACAATCCAACGGATGTTTAGACCATTGTCAGCACCCAAATGACGCCACAGCAGGGATCAAATAAAGCAGTTTCAGGGCTTTTGGCACGTCCAGTATACTGTGTGACTGTATGAGTCTTGCGTCAATGATGACACAAGACAATATTGGTGCAAAAAGCCGTGGAACTGCTTAGATCAGCGATTTGGACTTGGAGGAGATTTAGAAACTCGCAGAGAGACAGATACCTTCCAGGAGCAGACCAGACAGGGTCTTCCACTGCTCGTAACCGCGCTCCAAGTCCAACTCATAACCACCTAATATCGCGATACCGACCCACTCGCGCAAGGAGTGTATACCATTAAGATCAAATATATATATATATATACATTTAATACATTCCGCGAGTGAGATTATTAAGTGTTGTTCCCAACCCGTCACCAAGACACCCCTCCTAGAAGAGTGAACCCGAAGGGCTCACCGAGATCTAGCCGGACGGGGCACGACGGCCCAGCAGAAGGGGACAAGACACAGGAGTGTCCCATCACCCTCAGTCCGAAGAGGGGATATATATATACACCAGCTACTAGTAACCGCTAGTAGCATCCAGAAATATATATATAACCCCTTAGTGAGTACACTGGGAATAATACGAATCAGTTTGGCTAGCCATAGCACCAAAAGAGGGGGTAGCCAAACCTCAAACGTCACACACATCTTGAGTAGAATCGAATTTCCATTTTCTCATACATAGATGGAAAGATTGTTTGTATTCCATCGATACTTTAAGATAATTGTGCACTTTTTTTCAATCGATTCTTTAAGATAGTTGTGTATCTTTTTCAGTTAAAAAAAGTTCAATTTTATGTTTTATGTGATTCAAGCAAACAGCATGCACTTGAAAAAATATTGTTATTCAAAAGCGAAAAAATGAGTGAAACAAAATTGTAATAATCCCATTATCCTCATTGCCATATAATGTATGTAACGTAATGTTTCTTTGTATTTTCTTCCCGTTTGTAAGATGTTTGTATGGAAAATAATGGGTGATTTTGTCATAAAACAGAAATTTTTTGTCATAAAAAACAGAAATAAATAAACGAACATCACTTTTAATTGAATTTGGTACAATTTTCTCTTCATTTTGAAATGAGGGAAAGGAATTATTGCGGGAAGGAGAAATTTGCGACGGTCGTTCATGCGGATTGGGGTGGATATTCATGGAAAGAGCATGAGCTACACGAGACTTTGGGTGCTATTTTGTCAATATAAAACAGAAGTATTGTTGTTTCCCACATTATTGAATAGTTATAGTCTAAAAACAATTCAGAAATCATATTTTAACAGTTCCGGAAGTTGTGAGACACCAAAAAGCATCGAGTTTCATTCTTTGATGTTAAAATATCAAAAATTGATAACTCACGAAGCGATTCGAATGGTCCATTGAATTTCGTAGGAGAAAAAAACTACAGTAAGTAGATTCATTTGTATTTTCTATATCTATGATGACTCCAATAAATTACATGATCTTTAATTTTCTTTTCCACGAGAAATTAGGCTCTGAAACAAAATTTCATGTCTGTAGGTAAATAAATACGCCTAACCTCCATTCACAGTTCATGTCGCCCTACTTGCATGGAATTCTCTACTCTTAGATGATAATAACGATGCACAACGAATACAAAACGTGATTCTCTTGCAGGGAAATAAATTTCAGAGCGCTGAGGGGTCGATGGGCTAATTCTTTCATTATTCACTCGAGTTGTCAAGAACCAAATCCTGTGCTCCGTTCATATCCTCAATCACTCAGTCAAGGTAAGCAGATACTTTTTTCGTGCATTCGACTGAAATTTTCATTACGAATGAAATTTTTCTGTATTAAAATTGAATGTTTTTCTTTTCAGATTCCTCGCACTCCTTCCCGAAGTGATTGTCAGCATCAAGAACATTGCAGTGATTATCCCATCGAAACATTTACAGATTTTCAAGAAAAAATAGTTTCAAGAGTTCACACATAGAGAATCAGATCCGAGAACTCAGATCCTAGAAACCAGATCCTAGAACACAAATCGTAGAACTCAGGTCCTAGAACTCACATCGAGTCGTACAGAATCGGAGCCAGAAATTTCAGAGTCCAGAAATTTTCAACCGTAAAACCAGTCACGAGTCTTTTCATACAGATACTGAAACATACAACCAATACAAGAATCCAACTTTCCAGAGATTCAAAACCGAAAACTCAGTTTCAAGTTTTTGAATACAGATACGGAAACTTCCATTTAATATGACAAAACACTAGATATTGAACGAAACAAAATAGATCGAGATTTACTTGCAATTGTAATAACAGAATAAACACGCTGAATGTTTGAGTCCAAAGGTTCTATTGATATTCAAGAAGAAAATAAATGATTTTTTTTTCTGAAATAACCTGTTCTAATAATTTCTTCCCTTAAAACCAACCATTATCATTCAGTTTCAGCAAACACAATTGATTTATCTAGCCACAAAAATCAATAAATCTGCAGGAAATCATCATTTTCCCTATCAATTAGTAGTATTGAACAATTGTAGTCATTACTTCGATTGATAAAATGCCCAGAAGAAAGATCCAACGAACACCAGAAGAAGAAGCTAAATTGAAAAAGGTAAGGCGTGAAAAGAATATAGCCCAGCAGAAATTACGTCGACAAAAACGTCGAGTTGATCAGATGGTTAACCTTCGGGGTCATAGAATTGACCTAGATATTCCCATACAACATTCAGTCAAACAGCCAACCATTAAAGATTCGGCAGTTTGTTCAGAATGGATTCCCTTACAAGCAAAACGCATGTCAATGGTGTCAGGAATCGTTAATACAAATATTGGAAATACAGGTCCCAGGCTAGAAAGAAGTGAAAGAAGTATTGCTGAACACTATATAGGACCCATGGACATGATTTGTTGTCATTGCAACGCGAAGCATTTTGCATTTGAGCGAACGTCAGGTAAGAAAGATTCATTCCAGAGTTGTTGTGGTCACGGAGCGGTGAGATTAGAATCTTTACCTGAACCACCAGGAATATTGCGTGAATTATTCGACGGCAAGCATGAAAAATCCAATCATTTTCTTCAGCATATACGTAGTTATAATAATTCTTTTGCATTCGCTTCGTTCAATGCAAATTTGGTGAATTTTGATGAAAGACGCCCTGGACCATATTGTTTTAAAATTAACGGCCAAATTTATTACCAGATTAATACGAGTTTGTACCCTTCTGAAAGTGAATGTCCTTCATATGGTCAGCTCTTCATAGTTGATCAAAATGAAGCAACTGATGTTCGATGCAATCAAATGTCAACGTTGGATGCAGAATTGGTAGGTGAAATCGATAGCGCACTTCGGAAATGCAATGACTTTGCACGATCATATCAAATGATGCACGAAGAATTATTGCAATCGAGACTAAATTCTAGAGAATCAGGAGTGGAACCTAAAATGCAACTATTGTTTTCTTTGAAACCAGGCATGGATCGTGGACGATATAATCTCCAGAAGATTAATGAAGTCGCAGCGATATTCACTACTACTGCGGACGGCGAAATCCCAGAGTCTTACGTTTCAATCCGTGTCAAAGCTACGAAAGAACTCACGTATATCAGCACCATGGATCCCAATGTTGAACCGTGGATTTATCCACTGTTCTATCCCAACGGAACTCGAGGATGGCATGACAAAATGCCATTGACGAACAGGTCTGGACGAGTTACTCGCAATGCTTATACAAAGTACAGAATGGCTGACAGAGACGACAATGTGATTCTCAAAGGCGGCAGATTATTCCAACAATGGATTGTTGACAGCCACGTCAAAGTTGAGAGAGACCGTTTGACATTTGATAGAAATAATCAAGAAAAGCTACGTTCTGACACGTATCAAGGTTTAAGAGATCATTTACAAAGAAGAGCAGATGAATCTCATGGTCGAGTTGGAAAAATGGTCATTCTTCCTTCATCATTTGTGGGTTCTCCACGCAACATGATGCAGCACTATCAAGATGCCATGTCAATTGTAAGGAAATTCGGTAAACCGGATCTCTTCATTACGATGACGTGCAATCCAAACTGGCGTGAAATACAAGAAAATTTATTACCCGCTCAAACACCATCTGATCGACCTGATTTAGTTTCACGTGTTTTTCACAGGAAAAAAGATGAGTTGATGGAAAAAACCATCATAAAAGATAAATTGTTCGGCGAAGTGCTTGAATACGTGTATGTCGTTGAATATCAGAAACGAGGTTTACCTCATGTGCACATATTATTAACGTTGAAACAGAATCACAAAATAACTACTCCAGATGTAGTTGATAAATATATTTCTGCAGAAATTCCAAATCCAGACGAAGATCCCACGTTACATCAAATCGTAATGAAGAACATGATTCACGGTCCATGTGGCAGTTGGTGTAAAAACGAAAAAGGTAAGGGTACGAAACATTTCCCCAAAGATTTTCAAGCCGAAACTACCCTAGATGAAAACGGTTATCCTACGTATCGTCGCAGAAACACTGGTGTTTATAACCGTGGAAATGGACAAACAATTGACAATAAATTTGTAGTTCCCTAGAATTCCACACTATTGAAATTATACAATTGTCATATCAACGTTGAAGTCGTTTCATCTATCCAATCGGTAAAGTATCTATATAAATATGTTTACAAAGGCCATGATGCGGCGGCCGTTGAGATTACCGATCCTGGTTATGGTGAAAATGTGATCGATCATGATGAAATTCGTAATTTCGTGGAGGCTCGATATGTCAGCCCAGTCGAAGCCAGTGATCGTATATTAAGTCATATATTACAAGAAAAAAGTCATTCAATCGTGAGATTACCTGTGCATCTACCTAATCAACAGACTCTAACCATTTCCGATGTAGCCGATGATGAAGCTATAAGGTCTGCATTGCAAAAAGAAACAATGTTGATGGATTATTTCACTCTAAATCAACGAGATCCCGAAGCTAGGAAGTTCACTTATTCAGAAATTCCGTCCCATTACGTTTTCAAGAAAAATCGAGATTCAGGGATCTCAAGATGGGAGAAACGGAAAGCTCAATTCAATGTTATCGGACGAATGTATTCGGTAGATCCCACTCAAATTGAATTGTTTCATCTGCGATTATTATTGATAAAAAGCAACGGAGCAATTAGTTTTGAGGATTTGAGAACTGTTAATGGACATCTGTATGATACGTATCTCAGTACCTGTCTAGCATTAGGACTTATCGCAGATGATACAGAATGGGAACGAGCAATGACAGATGGCGAAATATGGATGATGCCTCGACAACTCCGTCGTCTGTACGCTCGAATTTTGATATATTGTCAGCCAAACCAACCAGAAGAATTATGGTTGAAATTCAAAAATGCCATGTCTCAAGATTTTCAACGAGATGCCGATGTTCAAACAGCTGAAAGAAGAGCGTATGCTGAAATCAATACATTTCTCACTCAAGAAGGTTCAGACTTGAGTCGTTTTCCTACCATGCCTACGATGGAAGAGGTGCCAAATAATATTACCGAGTCCATAGATGCAGGAATGCTCCAACAGCATACAGAAATTGGTCTTGATCAATATCGAAGATTGAACGTCAAGCAGAAGGAAATTGTGGATAAAATTTTCGATGTAGTTTCTTCGGAGGTAAATAATTCGTCAAATACATGTTTTTACATTGATGGTCCCGGTGGTTCAGGTAAAACATTTATTTACACCACAATCTATCATATACTGACAGGAAGAGGAAAACAAATTTGCACAATGGCGTTTACAGGTATTGCGGCAATATTACTACCGCATGGGAGAACTGTGCATAAAACTTTTGGTATGCCGGTTCCTCTTTTCTCCCATTCTGTTTCAAACATTAAGAATCAGTCTCAAAACGCTGATTATCTACGAGGAGTTGATGTTTTCATCTGGGATGAAGCTCCAATGGCACCGAGATACGCTTTGGAATTGGTCGATCGAACACTTCGTGACTTTACGAATGTGAACCTGCCATTCGGAGGAAAAATTATGATTCTGGGCGGTGATTTCAGGCAGTTATTACCAGTGAAAACTCACGCTACTCGCTCTGAGATGGTCAATTTATCGATCAAATTCAGTGTGTTGTGGAAACATTTTTCCATATTTGCACTGACTGAAAATATGCGTACTCTCCCAGGAGAAATTGAGTTCTCCAGATATCTTCTTTCTGTAGGTGATGGATGTTCAACTGATGCCAGCAATAATTTGTTAGCACCAGAACAGTGTATAGCTCCACGAACAGCTGATATAGTTGTATCAACATGCAAAGAACTCATAGAGAAGAGAAAATTCGATGAATTTGCAAATGTCGCAATACTATCTGCACGAAACATTGATGTTGAAGAAATAAACAATCGAGTTGTAGAACACTTCGATAAAACAACGGAAAAGATTTATACCAGCATAGACAGTGTGAAAAACTGTGACAATGGAGATATTTCAGATGCAATACTCCCAGAGTATTTGAATTCATTAAGTCCACCAGGTTTCCCGCCGCATGAGTTGAAACTTAGACACAACTGTATCGTTATGCACATTCGAAATCTTAGTATCAATGAAGGATTGTGTACAAATTTTAGAACTCGCAAATAATCTCCTACGATGTCGAATTCTCACGGGCGACAAGGCCGGAGAGATCGTTTTCATTCATCGCATCATTCTCTATTGTGAGGACGTCTACCCTTTTACATTCCAACGTCGAAAGTTTCCTATCAAACTGGCATTCGCGATGACAATCAACAAAAGTCAAGGACAAACATTCAATAGAATTGAACTCGATCTTCGAAAAGATGTCTTTAATCATGGGCAATTATATGTTGCGTTTTCACGTGTTCGATCTTGGCGGTCACTGCAACTCTTCCTTGGTGAACAAAGGACCAACAATATGATAAAAAATTACGTCTTTAAAGAGTTATATCGCTAGAATTAGATATGAGAGTTGCGATCATACCTTTAAATACTTCGACAGTCACTTACACTTAGTTAAAATTTTGCAATATATAAAAACTCAATATTTTCATCATAGTTTCCTGAGCGCATTCCGAAACGATTGCCTAGATTATGGAGGTTCTATCTACACCAATGTTGAGTTACACGTTATTAATTCAGTTTCGGTGTCTTTTCAACTTTCATCTATTAATCAAAACTGGATAGGAAATTCCTTAAATTATGGAAACCGCTTTCGAATATGCTCAGGTCCCCAGTACATTTCGAAGTGTTCATTAAGTACAAGTTACTGTGGAGATATCTCAATCATCATAGTATGATTAGGTGTTGTTATTGTGTTTTATTCCATTTATTAACAGAGAGAAAACCCATTGATAAATCATTCGTAGGATTTCTTTCGTAATAGAGTCGTAGACAGTTATTCATTGAGTGCCCGCGCGCTGGGGCGCGCGGTTCAGTCTCGTAGAATAAAAATCGTTAACAATTGAAAAATTGTTTCGCATCCCATTTGACCCCGTTCTCTTCTTTTGATAAAATAAAGACACAAATAATTCGCGGATGGGAAAAAATTAACCATCAACAGACAATTTTTCATGCATTCCTGGATGAAAAATTGTCCTGTGCGCGCTACCGATCCCAGCGCGTGCCGAACGATATATGTTCCTAGTAAACTATGCAAACAATCTACAACTACCGATGGCAAAATAACTTCAATTTCGCATTTTGTTTCATACCCTTTCCCAACTGTCTTTTCCCGTTCGGTTTATCGCGAAGATCTTGCGATAGCCATTTCAAATTATAAAAAACGATGCATCTACTCAATAATTTGATGCAAAATGACCGATGATACTCGCAAACTGTTCCCGAAACATCTGAAAACCATTGAGGATACTCGCGTTTAAGCCACGGTTCAAAACACCCCACGGACAGTATTTTGAAGTTTTTTATTATGAAGATTTGGCTGGATCGCAACTTCGAAAATTTTGAAACCGGCAGAAACTACATTATTGAAATCATTGGTCGGCACGATTAATTTCCCAAAATGATCCCCTTCTTGACACGAATACGCTCTCCAGAATATTAAAGTTTCATTCGCGATCTCGAGTTGCGTATTAGTCTTCGACATGAAAGATTGGCAGTTATCGCAATGGAATTTTTTCGAACACGTCTGGGCAATAGAACCCGCAACGTAACGAATGGAGGACTCTTTGAGGGAAGCGCGATCACCAGCAGTTTGAACATCATCGATAGTTAGTTCGACCGGCTCGAATTCTAAATCTTCGTCGTTATCGCCTGCAAAAAGATTAGCGTTGTCGCTTACTTGTATATTGGGCAATGAGTTATTCAACGCACTGGTCGTTGCTGTATCACTGGCCAATAAACAAGCGGTTCTATCATTCTGGCAATATGCCCTGTTGGAGGTGAAATTACAGCCTCTGGGAACATAGATCGTTGCGCACAAAATCGAATCTGTCTCGCGGATGGTTTGACATTATTACCCCATTGAGATCGCCAAAAACCGAATTGATTTTCTAGAGGATCGTGATTGAGATTTCAAGTCAGAAGGTATGGGACCCCCTCTGCTCCAAGATCTTGCCATAAAGCTAGAATACTTTTGATCGTGAACTGAAAATTGTTGAAGGTAGGTGGATTTTTCCCACCTTTAACATTTAATTTCGCGAGCCAAAGTAAAGCCTCGTTTAATGCGTCCTCTACACGCGTATCGTTAATTGATAAACCCCGCCGAAACGGATTCGAATACGAATTTGCGCGTGCATTGAGGCAATCAAAGAGTCTGTTGAATTTTTCCAGAAAGTCCGCGGTTGCAATACACGATTCGTGCTTTAAATCTCCACTCACGTGGCCCATACGTAGAGCTTGCGCCACGGAATGACTAAAAATTTGAGCCGCCATTGAAACATTCATTTTTGAAAAACGATTCATTTCGACGTGTCTATCGGTCAGCTTCGGCGCTGCCCGAACAACACTCGATTTTTCGACTTCGCGAAGCTCTCTGATTGCCCCCCAAGAAATAGTTTGCGTTACAAACTGACCCGTTCCGTCAGAAACAATACTTTCCCCATTAGAAGCCATTCCTTCGTGGTCCGAAAGCATCGCTTCGTTCTCGGAAAGGCAAGTTTCTTCCGTCGAAGGATGAGTTTGGATTTCTTGGAGCAAATAATCGTACGCGAAGAGATTTTTGCGCAATCCTTTGAGGAGATGAGGTGGATCGAAGCCAAAATGGATTTTGTGACCTTCAAATAAGTAATATTGTGCATCCCGTTCGAAAGAATCGTCAGAATTCTTAGTAACTTGCGTCACATCATCTGCCGAGCTAGCAAGAACACTGGCCTCCTTTTTTCGGGGGACCTTTGTCATCAAAGCGTGAATGGCTGAAATATTGGCCTGCGCTTGATCACAAACAATAAACTTAACTTGAAGCCCACAATCATGGATCCGATGTACAGCCTCATCTATAATGTACTTTAATACGTGACTTCGAATTGAGCCATTCACAATAAAATACGCAATGGGTTGTTTCCAAGACGATCGTAACCCCCGAATCATAAAAACTAACGCGTGATTACCGATTTTACTCGATCTACCGAACTCGCCTAAATCTTCAAAACCCGTAACGCAATCCAAACGCGAGTCATACTCTAGTAACTCGCGAAGTGACATTTCATCGAACATGAGTGTCCAATTTTTCTCATAGTCTATCATTTGCCCCACTTTCTCTCTCAATTTAGCGAAAACTACAGGGTTGAAGGCAGGAGAAATAACCGTTTGATTCATCCATTGCCGTACTAAAGTCTTGCAAGGTAACGCAATTCCTCGTTTTTTCCGTAAATACCGCTAAACTCGAGGTCCTCTGGAATGAATTTGTAACGCGAAATCTTTTTCTTCCTTATCCCACGACCGTTTCCGCGAATGACGAAGTTGCATTTTAACAATGGAAAGACTTCTTCCGCTTAAATGCTGCGCTGCACCGGAAATTACCTCTTGTACTGATAATTTCTTCGGTTTCAGTCTAGCCTTCCTCAAACGTGAATTTTTCCGAATCAACACTTTAATTTTCGCGCGTTGCTCAATGACTTTTAGCCTTTGTTCGTCAATAAGTACGCGGTGTACATCTATTTTTACCGACATTGCATCTAATTTACGTTTAGAAATTGCTTCAACCGTGTAACTTGCAACTTCAGGATGAGCATTGTGCGCCTCTCTTCTGAGAGCAGAAGGTTCATCCTGAATACGCTCATTGAGAGGAACGTTGGATAGAGCTGGGATTGTAGTGTTTAGTTTGCTAATTACCGCAATAGCTGTGGCGCCGTTTTTTAGTCGTCTCGTACCAGCCCCTACAGTGATGTAGTCCGAGTCCTGGAAATGATCCGAACAAATGCGACAGTCACGTAATTGGGTCAGAGATAAACCGCGAAGTTGTTCATTTCCCATCCGGTCGATCCACGCGTCCGAACTGCGAAAATAATTACACCTACATCCATAATATCCTATAAGAATCTGGGGCTTAAAATCCATATTTTCTTTGAAAAGCCAGATGAAAAATGTTTTTGCAACTTCAAAAAATTAATTTATAGTTTTCACATTCGTTTTTCATTTTTAAAAATTCTCCATGAAACCTTCCACGAAACCCACCCCAAAATTCGACCAAAAATTCACTGCTAAACCCACCACAAAATTCACCCCAAAATTCACAGCTAAGCCCACCGCGAAACCCACCACAAAAGTCACCTCAAAAATTCACCCTGTGACGTTTGGGTTTCGGCTGTCCACTGCGATGATCCTTTTGATAGCCTAGTGGTAGTGAATAGTCCCAGACTACTCACCAAGGGGTTATCTAATATATAAAATTCTCGTGTCACAGTTTTTGTTGCCATATTCCTCCGAAACGGCGTGACCGATTTTGATGAAATTTCTTGTGCTTATTCGGTATCTATGAGAATCGGCCAACATCTATTTTTCATCCCCCTAAATGTTAGGGGTAGTCCACCCCTAAATTTTTTTTTTATTTTTTACACAAAATTTTTAATTTCTATTTTTTTATGATACAACATACAAAAATACATACAATCCTCAATTTTCACCCTTCTACGATCAACCCTTATTTTTTAATAGCCATTCCAGTAATTTCATCATTTTCCTCTCCGGTCGAGAACTGATTCATCGTCATTTAATTAGTTATCCCTGCCACATGTCTACGGGTGTCACTTCTGACCCAGTAAACAGCACGGAGTAGGGATGAGAACGAAGCCGGTCACCTTTCTTTCTCACTCTCTACACAGTTGTCGGCCATCATTATTGTTTATGCATCAAGTGTAGTAGTAACGTTGACAATTATTATTGAGCTATCTCAGTGTAACTCTCATATTAACTTTTAATCATTCCTATTTTATCAATAATAATTAAATTATCAATTTTGGATAATATAATAATTAAATTATCAATTTTGGATGTATTTTGCACGAATAAGTAAGCTATTTTTTGTCTACATTAGAAATTACTAGGAAATTATTTATATGGCAAAACAACGTTTGCCGGGTCAGCTAGTATACAGGGTGTATAGCGGGTAGACGCGAAAAGTGAATAGGCATGTTTTGGGGGTGATTCTGAGCAGAAAAGTCCGTTTCTACTTTTCGATCGGACTCACCCCTGCAAAGATATGGGGGTGAAAAGAACGGCCAATGGGGCGCGAGCATTTCGCGGCTCTCCGTCCGTGTGCCGCGGGTAAGCAGTGTGCGTGCTTCTCCTCGGGCGGACGTTCCATTCCGCTACTGAGTAAGAGAGAGACAGGGGGAAAGATATTTCATGACAATCCTTTCGGGGGGGGGGGCGCTAGGATGATTAAAAACCGATTATTATTTACCTTAGTATTATTTATTAAAAGACGCGATTCTGAAAACCGCGGGCATCCCCCTTGGCGTTCCAAAGCTAATTGTTTTAATGTTAATTATCTCATTATTTCAGAGGGGATAGCTCGCGATTTTCGCTGAATCCGGAGCAATAACCGCGTTATCTTGATTAGCACGTAAACAAATGGATTTACGGCCTTTTATCACAAGACATCCTTTGCAGAGAATAAAATTTTCTACAATAAATGTCTTCTGGTGGAATCCCGTAAATCCATTTGTTTATGTAATAATTGGATTTGAAATTTAAACAACAATCCGCGATTAATTATCAAACTAAGACATCTACGCGATTTTTCGATAAGATAATTAATGTGTAAAGTTGGATTTCTCACAAAAAAACCATCTTGACAAAATGTTGTAAACCCATTTGTTTACAAGATAATTGGCAAAACGGGTTTTTTGTTGGACAAATTCTGAAAATCGTGGGCATCCCCCTTGGCGTTCCAAAGCTAATTATTTAAATGTTAATTATCTCATTATGCAATAGCCCTACAGTGGTGGTGATGGGACACTCCTGTGTCTTGTCCCCTTCTGGTGGGCCGTCGTGCCCCGTCCGGCTAGAAGTCGGAGACCCCTCCGGGTTCACTCTTCTAGGAGGGGTGTCTTGATGACAGATTGGGAACAACACGAATAACCTCACTCGCGGAATATGTTAAAGATGTATATATTTACTTTTAATGTTATACACTCCTTGCGCGAGTGGGTCGGTAACGCGTTATTAGATTGTCCTGAGTTGGATTTGGAGCGCGATTGCGAGCGGTGGAAGACCCGGTTTGGTCTGCTGCTGGAAGGTATCTGACTCTCTGCGAGTCTCTAAGTTTCCTCCAAGTCCAAATCGCTGTTCTAAGCAGTTACACGGCTTTTTGCACCAATTTTGTCTTGTGTCATCATTGACGCAAGACAATATTATGAGCGAATTTAAAGCTATCCCTATCGACCGGACCCTTACAGTTTTTCTTATTGCCAAAATCCCTATCAAGAAGAGTATTTATCTCTTTTCGGATTAGCGTAAGAGCAAGTTAGTGAGGTGGTTGATAGGTGCTTTCGGGGTTGGTTCTGCTGGTTACCGTCCTCCCACGTCGTGTTGGAGGGGTGGTCTGGAGTAAGACATCTCCCCGTTCCAGTATGGTCTGACGATCTGCCAACCCTGGGCTCCTGTTCGTTCCGGCGGGCCGCTGATCAACGGAAGGGCCTGATATTGTTGGGTGTGTGTGACTCGATTTTGGGGGATCAGCGCACGCTGGGGGGTGAGGGGGGCGGCTGTCTCGACTGGGCGACCTGGTTCGACGGGCTCCAAGTGTTCGTCCAGCTCCACAATCTCCGTGATGGTGGCTGTAGGCGCCGGTCGTACTCCCCGAGCGAGCGTCCTCATCGGAAGGTGTACTTCTTGGTTGGGTTTTATCGCGCGTGTTCGTCGTGGTGGCGTCTGCGGCGTTGGGGTCCTGGTTCTCGGTCGGCGGGGCTCGTTCTCCCTGCTTCGAGTACCTGAACAAACCCCAAGTCCCCCACATAGCGTCGCGACCTTCGACCATAGAGAGAATTTCCAACATGCCGCGGTAATCACCCCAAGAATTCCTAGCGAAATCCCCGCGTATCCTAACCCGTGTTGAACCCTCCTCAGTCTTCTGTTTGTATCCCCTTGTTTGGACAGCGCTCGGGCTTTATCGATAATGACTTGCAGCCCAAGACTGTCCCTTGTGACGCTGTCCTTGTCGTTCTGTCCAACCTGTACCGTTTGTAGTAGGCCTATATCGCCTACGAATTCCGTCAAATTGGGAATTGGGTGGGTCGTGGTGGGTCACCGCTAAACCCACCACGAAACCCACCGCTAAACCCACCACGAAACCCACCACAAAATTCACCACAAAATTCACCCCAAAATTCACAGCTAAACCCACCACGAAACCCACCACAAAATTCACCCCAAAATTCACCGCACAACCCACCCGACTTATGCCAATAGATTACCAGTCCATGCACGTTTTGCCTGAAATAATGGTGATGGAAATGGATTTAATTACTTATCGCACCCGATGGAACATGACATCCTGGTCACTAGAGGAATTATCACACCCACTATACACACACCTATTAAATGACGGCATTGCCCAACCCCCAGTGATACTTATTAATTGTTCACCCACTGAAACCGTTCGCGATTGGTAAAAAACAATAACGATAACGATAAAGAGCTCGGAATGATTCGTCGTTTCCTCATCGATATCAATCGACAACTGAAATCGGTCGAGCGACTTTTTCGTGCCTTTAAAATCCTCTCCCTGTATTGTTTTCATGTTTTTAAAAGGCACGAGAATTCGCAGAAATCGACGGTCGCGAAATAAAACACGGGCGCGAATCGAAGTAAAAAAAAATAGAAATCTCCGCGCAGAGAGGAAATTCAGAGTAATTTGTCGGGGAAAAAAACATTTAGTATTTAAATCATTTATTACTTTTGTGTGATAACGAGAAGATTATTGAAATAGCAATAAATATTGTAATGCTGTGTATCCGTTATTCACGTAACGTGACGTAATTTTATCTTTCAAAAATGGTGAATCATCAATCGAATTACCGTTTGATATTATTCTCATGAGGTATTTCGATTAATGATTAACCATTTATAAAAAAAAAATTGATATAATATACATAAAAAAAAAAAAAAACGATGGAGGCTGGGATCGAACTCGAGTCGAGAGCGTGCAAGTTGAACACGCTAGCTATGAGCCAGCGTATCAACTTGAAAATCAATATTTCCCTGGTAGTAGATACTAATTGGCAAACAGTTACCCCCTTAGGGTTAATTAGGGTAGTCACTTCCTGGCTAATTAAATTAATTTTTTTTATTTTAATTCGCTTTATAATAAACCCCATGTGGAAACGAGACAACACTTAAGTAATTTAAAAGTAGAATGGGTGGGGGAGTAATTCTAGACAACTTTATCTGTTGCCCCACTGTTTTCTTGCCCGATGGAATTTTTTTATTTGTTAAACGGGGATGCTGCAAAATAACTGCGGCAATGGAACGCGATGGTAGCCTTAAAAAAAAAATTACAACAATTTATAGGAAATAAAAAAAAATCGGGGCTGGGATCGAACCCGCGTCCACAGCGTGCGAATTGAGTACGCTGACTGCGCGCCAACATATCAATTTAAATATTTTATCTAGCTCTTGGTACATGTTTAACTAATTGGCCAGGTGAAAATATTTCTCACGTGACCGGGAAAAATAGATCTTTTAAATTAGTTTTTGCAAAGCTAAAAACGACATATTATGGCTGAAAAATCATAAAGAAACATTTCAAAGGCGCAAAAACCTATATCTCCACTCTCGACTTGTCTCCGTAGCAGCGGGACTGCTACTGAGGCGTTACCGGCTTGGCGGATATGCAGATACCCCAGTAGGACTCGTGGCGCCCCGTCTCCTCGGGGGTGAAATCATGTCGGTAACATGGAGAAACTGGCGTCAGTCAAACCCGCAGAACTGAGCCTCTACTTTGGTCTATCCTCTTTGGTCCCCACCATACGGTACTACTCCCCTGCGGCGGCAGAAAGAGATGACTGGTGGCGGTGGGTAAGAGGAAGGGAAGGGAAATGGAAAAAATGAACACCCGCCCGCTGCATAAAAATTATTTACTCTTCCCCTAATTAATGCCAAGGGATGAAACCAAGGGCATTCGATGGAAGAATAAATTCCTCATCTATTGAGTCCCATTCCATCCCTTAATCTAATCGAAAAGAAGAAAAAAACAGCGTTGAAAATTACAGCGCTGGAAAAAAAAAACCCGGCGATTTAATTTTCTAAAGCCCCGTTGGCCCTTTATGAGATTTTCATTTTCTCTTTCAGCGAAGAATAAAAAGAATGATCAATCGCTCATGATTTTTTTTTCTCTTTGGGTGTTCATTTTGTTAGGGATTCGATGATTTTAACCGGGTAGGGTGGATTGGAAGCGGAAGTGGAGAGATGATTTTCCAACTCGGGATGGTGACAAAAAACACGTTGATTATGCCGTAAGGCGATCCAATATTGTTTGAAACGTAAACAGAAAATCGCCAAGTTTAGCATCAGAACATTCGAGAAAATTCTGGCGACCTTGAGGGCATTGAGATTCGGGGCCAGTTCATGCAGAACAACCTCAAAGCATTCAGTTCGTGATGGAAACTTTATCAGAGCAGTTGTTATCTATCAATTATATCTAACGTCCCTATCGAGAATCTAGAGTCGGGCGTTTAGACCTGTTATGAGGAACGTATAAGTTCATCGGGTTTTTTTTGAGTACATCATCTATTAAAACCTTATTTTGTAAATTCATCGGAGTGTTAATAATTCAACGGATTATTATTGAGATACGCAACGTTATAAATTTCCACGAGGAATAGTTTGTATAATCAGGACACAAGGCTCACGCCTAATAAAAGTGAATCAGCAATAGGTTTAGTGGACCATTTATGATAAAACATTATTTTCTACCACCAATTGTCCCACTTCCCCTAAATCCCGGCAAAAAACATAGTCACTCCTCAAACAAATATAATTTAACCCAAATGTACACTATTTTCACGTGATAACTTTCCAATAATGATGATGATGATAATTATACATTATTCAATGATAATGAACCAAAAATGATATAAGAAAAGATAAATCGATCCGATAAAAGCCAAGATACAAAAACCTGATAATATCCTATATTTGCGTTGTGATACTGATGAAAGATGAACACGAAGTGAAGTGAGGTCAGCGAATCCCCCCTTGACATGCGAGCCCCTTACGGAATCCTCCCGATATTGTCCGATCGACCCAGTAGTCTGGATCAGCCTCATATTTATACATTCCGCCCGCCTTCGTCATCGGAGGATGACGAATGATCCTCTGGTACTTCCTCCTCTGTGCTGACTGGTAACGGAACCACCTTGTTGATGTGTCTGGTGTAGGTAGTTGCACCTCCTGCCCCAGTGGTGATGTCTACCAACCTTGTGAGATTGTCATCACTTGGATGAACCCTTGATACTCGTCCTAGAGGCCACTTTGTTGGTGGATACCTCTCGTCAATGATGAGGACTAGTGTTCCGACCTTGATATCATCCGTTGATCTTTTCCATTTGTAGATGGTTTGATAGTGATGCATGCACTCCCGAGACCACCTGTCCCAGAATTGCTGAGCGATCCTTGCGATCATTTTCCACCTTGTGAGACCTTCCATTTTCTGATTGATAAGTGATGGCTCTAGAACTGCGTTGATGGGTTCCTCAATAATGAAATGTCCAGGTGTGAGGGCTCTGCAGTCATCAGGATCGTCTGATAGAGCGCAGAGAGGCCTCGAGTTAAGTTGAGCCTCGATTTGAATGATAAGTGTATTGAGTTCCTCGTACGTGAGTCCCAAATTCCCCGTGAGCCTTTTTAGATGAAATTTCACAGATTTCACCGCAGCTTCCCATTTCCCACCCACGTGGGATGATTGCAGTGGGATGAAGATCCATTTTGTGCCATTTGATGCGAGTTCGTTGATGATGTAATGAATTTCCTTCCTTGATTCGTCTAAAAGGCTGCCCAGCTCATTGTCTGCTCCCATGAATGTCTTAGCATTATCACTGCTAAGTGTAGCACAGATACCTCTCCTTCCAGTGAATCGTTTGTATGTCTCGATGAATGCCTGTGATGTTAAATCTGTGAGTAGTTCAAGGTGAATTGCCGATGTGGCAAGACACACAAAAACTGCTATGTACCCATGATAGTGTCGAGCTCCTGATCCTCTCCATCTGCTGATTTTGATAAGACCTGCGTAGTCCACTCCTGCGTGTTTGAATGGCCGTGCTGATGTGATTCTTCTTGGAAGCAGCTGTCCCCTGATGGCTTGATGTCGTGCGCAGATCACGCACTTGCGAGTATGCGATTTTACAGGATGACGACCCCCGATGATCCAGTATTTGTGTCTGATGTGTGCCAACGTCGCCTGTACTCCTCCATGAAAAGTTTTCCGATGAGCCTCCTCGATGACCAGTGATGTGACCCTTGATTGTCTTGGTACAATTGATGGGTTCCTGGGTTCTGGCTGAAGAGTTGATCGTTTCAGCCGCCCGCCTAGGCGAATGGTCTGATTCTCATCCAGATGAGGAATCAACCGTGCCATTGGATGATTATTTGCGATGTCTTGTCCATTGATGAGGCGATTGATGATTGGTCCAAAACTCTCCTGTTGTGTATAGTTGATCCAAAAGATTCTGGTCTCCTCCAGTTCTTCTGGCAAGAGATCTAATTATCTTGGGACTGGCTCCCTTCTCATGTTGTTGATGACTCTCAGGACTCTCGCCGAGATCCTGAGCAACCTGTCGAGTGTAGAGTACCTCTCCAAGAAATCTTGACGTCTCTCCAGATTCAGTGCCACCGGATGTGCAAACACTGGCCTTTCCTCCAGTGCTGCTTCTGCCGTAGATTCGATTGATGTTGATGATGATGGCCAGTTTTCCATTGATGATTTCAGTCATGATGAACCATTGCACCACAGCTGATGATTTACTAGTTGATCTGGTGATAATCCCCGTGATGCACAGTCTGGTGGGTTCTCGACTCCCCTGATATGTTTCCATTCAGCTGCTGGTAATGAGTTCTGGATTTTGATAACTCGATTCTGAACAAAATGCTTCCACCTTGATGGGTGTCCATTGATCCATGTGAGCGCCACCGTGGAGTCAGACAAAATAAAGACTGGTAAATTCTCTTTCTCCAGCATCTTCCTGATGTAGATGACCAGATTGGTTAAGATGACAGCAGCTGTCAATTCCAAGCGAGGAATTGTCATTTTCTTAAGTGGTGCGACCTTGGTTTTTGCACTCACCAAGATGACTAGTGGCTCAGATTGATGATTGTCCACTCTGATGTATACTGCGGCACCCATTGCCTGATTCGAAGCGTCAGCAAACCCATGAAGTTGGATGTTGCTTGAAGTCGATGATGTTTGAAGTCACCGTGGGATTGATATTTGATCCAGATTTGAGAATTCCTCCGTGAATTCTTTCCAACGCTTGATGTGACTCAAGGGCAGTGAACCATCCCAACCAACTTTGAGAAGCCACAGCTCTTGGATGAAGATTTTCGCCCTGATGATAACCGGTCCGAGTCCCAGAGGATCGTAAATCTGGGCGATCTCTGAGAGGATTGCCCTTTTGTTGATTTGTTCCGTTGATGGCTTCCTTGATTTATAGATGAAGCTGTCTGAATGAGGATTCCAGCACAGTCCCAATACTTTGACCGGCTTGTCCTCGAATTCGACCGCCGATGTTGATTTTGTTGATAACTGACGATCCTGTAGGATTCCTTGTTGATTCGAGATCCATTTTTGCAGTGGCATGCCGCCCGCCATGCAAAGATTGATGAGCTGCGTGATGAGTTCCTTGAGCTGTTCCTCAGAATCAGCTCCCTCATAGATATCGTCGACGTATCTCCCTTTTGTTAGAGAGACAGCCGCCAGTGGATATTGATGTCCCTCGTCCTCCACCAGTTGTTGAAGAACTCGTAGAGCCAACCATGGTGCACACGTTTGCCCATACGTCACCGTTGTCAGTTGATATGTGATGATTTTCCCCTCCTCGTCCTTCCACAGGATTCTTTGGAGATCCCAATCTTCTTGATGAACCTTGATTTCACGGAACATTTTCACAATGTCCGTTCCGACGATTAATCGAAAAGTTCTCAACCAGATGAGAACGTCTGAGCCTTCCGTTTGCGATTTTCCTCCTGCATGAAGTATCTCATTGAGTGATAATCCTGATGTTGTTTTGCTGGAACCGTTGCAGACGACCCTGAGTTTTGTGGTGATGCTGTCTTCCCTTAAGACACCGTGATGATGCAGATAGTAGCTCAGTGATGGTTCTGATTGCCCTGAGACCCGTCTCATGTATCCCAGATCCTCATATTCCTTGATGAGGTCTGTAACGAGATTTTTCCTCGGGGTTGAGAAAAACCCGTTAACTGTCCTTTCCCCTGGATTCGCAAGCAACATTTGTTGGGCGCCAGCCGCCCTTTTTACCGGAGACGATAAACCGGAGTCTCAATAAACTAATTTTTAACATAAACCAAAATTTACGAAACAAAAACCGTATAGCTTTGCGTACGAATCCATGGGAAGACCTTGAATACCCACGCTGCTCAGGGGGTAGGTTGTGGAGAGAGGGTGTAGGCGGATGGAGGTGGTTCGTCGGACTTTCATCCGCAAAAGAAAATAACAAAACCCCTAAAACTTTGAATAAATAAATTTAATTATTGCCTTTGATAATATTTCAATTAACTCTAATACATTATTTTAATAAATAATCATGACCAGAAACAAAAAAAAACTATTATCTTTTAAATAATTTTAAATAACCATAAGTGATAATATCACAATCTCTTTTAAGTAATATGAGTCCGCCGAGAGAGATAACGCGAAAGATGAGGCTCGAAATTCTTCATTTTTGGTCTAATTAACCCTTTGAATTGTTTTCTCTCTGAATCACTGAGAGCAAATCCCTACTTCGAATTAGAAAAACGTCAAATCCCTATAAACGAACGGATCTCGTGGTAATCTCCTCCACCAATGGGGAGGCATCATAATTCCCCAAATCTGTCTCAATTACTTCAGAGGATTAAAAATTCTCGTGGTGATTCCTTATGGGTATCACTCACGCATCGCGATTACCTTCCTGGCTAATCGCCCCGCACTCGATCAGCACCGATCACTCTCACTACGCGACGCACCCTTCGGTAGTTTAAGCGACTCTTTTCTTCCTCTCCATCAAAACCCTACCGCAAGTTTCAGAGTCCAAAATCGAACTCCAACTATCAAGATACGCGAGAGCGTATCCGCCAAGTTGACGTTTTAGACCCGTGTGACGTCATAGGCCGATGCTGTCGCGTATAATATACGCGACACAACTACTCCCCGAATGGTTTTCATTTTTTTTCTCGTTATATGAAAATTTCTGGCAAAATCCGTCCTTAGTTACATTATATAAGTTGACTATGAGCTTTCTAATGATATTTTTATTTCTTGATAAACAATAATAAATAAAAATATCCGCCCATAGCAACCATCATAATGTAATATTTTCGCGATTGTATTTTTTCAGCGTTAGACTTGTACGTCAAAGTTGGCAACAATTATAATGTATGCCATTTCCTCTTCCTCCCCAAGGTTACTAGATAACCAGGTTGGCACAGTACATGTTCCGATGATGAATTCTGTCGCTGGGCTCATTCTAGGGGAAAAATGACGGGACCAATCACAATCGACGTTAAATCGGGAAAAAGGCCGATTCGCATCGCGCTCCCAGCGACCGACTACTGTTCCAACCTCGGTTATCTAGTAACTGCGGTCTTTCCCTTTTACCGCTGTTACCGGTAGCGCTGGCAGCATTACTAGCTTCCCGCGCAATCTCCTATTTCTCGCTTGCCATCCGTGCAGTTAACGTCAGAGGCCACGCAATAGTGAAATAATTGCAAAAATGGTATGTATACGTGGTTTTATTATTGTTGATTGATAGCATCCTTAATTTGTTATTAATTTTTCATGATTTTGTGAGACCATTGACCAATACAATAAGAATGAAGCCGGCTGACAGAAAACCTAACCTATACAGGTGTTGTTACTTTGTCAGTCGTTTGCATAATGTTGTTATTGTGGAAATGATTAGTTAAAATCATTAAAAAAATTAATATTGGCCTTTTATTTTTTGTCACTGATGTTTTTAACATTTTTTAAAATAATTTACATGCTTTTCTGTATAAAAATAAGTGAAAAAAATGATGCAAACACAAATAGCAAATAAAAAAACTCGCTGCACTCCGGGAGTGCAGGCAGAAGTGAAATCTTGAACTTTTGGCGCGTTGGGCACTTTTTTGGGTGAGCATCTTTAGGTGCGCTCGCGACATGAGAAATTATACCTAAAAAAATCAAGTTTATCGAAGCAATGTGGGCACTTTTGGAATGGATATGAAGTATAATAATATAGAAACTATATTCGAAGGAAGTGGTTTTATTTAAATGAGTAAATATTAGTAAATAGTAACCGACGGCAGTGGTCGTGCGGTTAGAGTGCTAGACTCGCTAGCCAACGACCCGGGTTCGATCCCGGGCACCGGCGGTCAAAATTTTAAAAAATTTATAGCGCATTCATCTCACGGTTTCACTGTCGAGCGGTAGTCCTGTCAAAAGGACGACTGTACCAGGGCAGGTTTTCCCTCGAGTGAGGTTTTTCCCTCCCTTTCGGCAAATGCCGTACAGGGGGGGGGGAAGAAGAAGAGAGGCGGGAAAGGAAAGTTTAAGAGAGGCTGGAGAGGATGTAAAACAAAGTAAAACGATTGTAACATCAAAGAAATGGACAACTTGAAAAAAAAAAATTTATTAGTAAATAGTAAATACAAAATTTATCACTTCTCATCCATAATTTCAACAACTCTTACATCATCATTATCAGCATTTTCATTAAATTCTAAAACTGAAACAATAGGTCTATGGCAACTAAAGTGTGAAATGAACAATTTTGATTTAAATATATTTATATTTCTTTTGAATACTGCATCACTAGGAGTTTAGTATTTTTTTGTACTAAGATTGCGATCATTGGACATCGTTATATGAAATTCTTCATATAAAACTGCATCCATTTTCAAGACAAATCTATAATCAAAAATAACAATGTAGATTTTTTTAAAGCTATAATCGTAGCATATATATGTTTTCCGACCATCCGAATTTCCGATCGTCGATTCACGTCCCTAGTGAAATTCTCTACTAAATTGGGTATATTTTCGATTTTTTGGGTTTTCCTGCTTTTCCGGCGTTCCCATAATTTTTAGCGATTTTCCGGCCATCGAATCACGTCGCTAGTAAAATTCTCTAATAAAACGAATATATTTTCGATTTTTCAGGTTTTCCTACTTTTCCGGCTTTCCGATAATTTTTAATTGTTAGCTGAAATGAGCATACTTATAATTTTCCTAATTCCCCAAAATTTCGAGATTTTCTGTAATTTTGTAGAAATTTATCAACTTCAAACTTTAAATGCAGCGCCTTTTTAAACGCTAGCGCCAAACTTGTATACTTTTAATGTAACTGTTGCTAAAACAGGAAGTTGTTTCCCTATCGGAAGAAAGAAACAGCTCATATATACCTATGCGTATACTAATAGCAGTGATGCGCGACGGGGGCAAAAATCCCACGCGTGGGGGTTTCATGCGCAACTCCCTCGCGCAACTACTGCTGCGGAGTGGGGCAGTGGGAGACGTGTGGGTCCCGCATCTGGCATCACTGTAAAATCTCATCTGTCGCGAGTTCACGAGAAAATGCTCACCAATAAAAGTGCCCAACGCGCCAGAAGAAGTTTTCACTTCAAAAATTATGAATTGGTAAACAAATCAGTGAAAATAAATGGTAGGGAAAAACATCACATTTTAATGATTTTGTCTAATCATTTTTAATTATTTAAATGATTAGATGACATTATTGGTTTTAATTTGAGGTGTTCCGGGGATGATTTGGGCCGGATGGGATGGTGGGTGAGGAAGTTCCGGATGGGGAATAACTTGACACTGGTTGTGTTGAGAAGCCGATTTATTTGGTGTAAATAATTTCACACAATGTGCACTCCGAGGTATTAAAGGTTATTCTTTAGTAGTGGACTGTATTGACCGAATGATTATTGCCGGTTCTAACCCCGTTGGCTATCCGAGTGGTAGCCGATAATTCCCCGTTGGAATTTCCGTAAGACAAACCGTATGTCTATGCCGATTGCTAGCTGATGGCGTACTGACCATCGTAACGATCCCGAGATCGATCGTGACCTCTCGGTACGATGGTCGAAGGTGATTGGCCGAGGTCATCCGGTTGGTCATCCTGACGTTTGACCGGGGGATTTTGAACATACCGCCCGCCCTGCGTCACCCCCCTGGGTGACGATGTAGACTGTCCTTGTTAGTTTTGACCTTCCAGTAGGTCGTCGTTGATTGGTAGTGGTACAAATCGATGGATTGTCCGCTGCGTTTCCTTGTTGCCTTTCCAATGTGTCACAACCCTGGTCAAGTTGTCCTGTCCTGGGTGGATCTTGATGACTCGAGCCAGGGGCCATTTGGTTGGCGGTTCCTGCTCGTTTGATATGAGAACCAACGAACCAATTTTGATGTCGTCCGTTGGTTTTCTCCACCGATAGATTTGTTGGTAGCGATGCCCGCACTCGCGTGCCCAATGGTCCCAGAAGTTCTGCACCTTCTGCGTGATAAGTCGCCACCTGTTTAGCCGATCCGTGTTGATGTGTTCCAGAGTTGGTTCTGGAATCGCTGTCAGCGATCCGCCGATGATGAAGTGCCCTGGTGTCAAGGCCGTTGTGTCTTGCGGGTCGTTGTTTATCGAGCAGAATGGTCTCGAGTTCCGGATGGCTTCAACCTGAGTCAGAAGAGTCGTAAATTCCTCGTCCGTCAGAGTTGAAGTTCCTATCACTCACCGTAAGTGGTGTTTCGTGGATTTAGCCGCGGCCTCCCACTTGCCTCCCATGTGTGGCGAGTAGGGCGGATTAAATCTCCATTCCGGTCCGTTTGTTGCTAGCCAGTTCTTGATGGTTGCTGATTCGCTGGATGCCTGGTGGATAATCTGCCGCAATTGCTTTTCTGCCCCGATGAAGTTTAGTCCCTTGTCACTGGTCAGGGTCGCGCAAATTCCCCGTCTTGACGTAAATCGCTTGTATGATGCGATGAATCCTTCCGCCGTGAGATCTGTTACCAGTTCCAAGTGTGTTGCGGATGTGGCGCAGCAGACAAATAGGCAAATGTACGCCTTGTACATTGTTTTGCCTGCCCCTGAGCCTCTCCACCTCAGGATGTTGATTGGGCCGGCGAAGTCTACTCCTGAGTGAAGGAAGACTCTTGATGGTGTCACTCGTCGCGATGGCAGCTGTCCCATCAGCTGTTGAGCTCGCACAGCTCGATGACGTGCGCAGATGACGCACTTTAATATGTGTGAGCGTACTGGTGCCCGTCCTCCGATGATCCAGTACCTTTGCCGGATGTGTGCCAACGTGAGTTGCCTTCCCCCGTGGAAGCTCCTCTGATGAGCTTCGGCAATGATAAGTGTTGATAGCGGTGAGTGACGTGGGAGAATAATTGGATTCTTCTCCTCCGGATCCAATGTTGAATTCCGTAGACGTCCGCCCATGCGCATGACGTCGTTCTCCAGGTATGGCGTCAGCGTCGTCATACGAAGCATAGCTGCCAGTGATCTTCCAGCCTTCAGTGTGTTGATTTCCCGTTCGAAATATCGCTGTTGGGTGTACTTAACCCAAAACAGTCTTCCGTCCTCTATTTCCGTTGTTCCGAGTTGTGGAGAATCCGGTATTGGTTGTCCCTTAAATTTGTTTACTGCTCGATTCACCCAGGCTGTGATTCGAGCTACCTTGTTCCATGACGAAATCCGGTTGATCAGTGCATCTTCGTCGACAATGTGCACTGGATATGAGCTGGTGGTGGGTGGTTTCGCCTCCGTTGCCACCACTGATGCTAATTCCGATGTGGATGCTAATTCCGATGATGCTGCTACCCATTGTTCTGGTGGTTGGACAAGCCATGATGGTCCAGTCCACCAGAGATGATGCTCCCCCAATTCTGTTGGTGATATTTTTCTCGATGCGCAGTCCGCTGGATTCTACTTCCCGTTGATGTGATTCCACTTGGCAGAGGGCAGGGTATCTTGGATCTTGAGAACCCTGTTCTGCACAAAGTCCTTCCACCGTGATGGATCTCCGTTGATCCATGCGATGGCTACTGATGAGACGCTCCATAAGTAGAGCTCCGCATCCTCAAGTTCCAGAGCTCGCTGTACATAGGCCATTAGCTTTGTGACCATGACAGCTGCCGTGAGCTCCAGCCGTGGAATGGTCATCTTCTTGAGGGGAGCCACCTTGGTTTTGGCACAGACCATGTTGACGTTGGCTCCCGATGATGCTGACCAGGAGCGAAGATAGACCGATGCACCCATTGCTAGGGTCGATGCATCCGCAAATCCGTGTAGTTGTAGTTCCTTTCCCGATGAAAGATGTAGCCATCGTGGTATTGAAAGGCTGCTCAGCCGTTGAAGTTCCTCCCTGAAACTTCTCCACCGTTTTGCATGTGTCATTGGTATTTGCTCGTCCCAGTCGAGTTTAAGCAGCCATAATTCTTGTATAAATATTTCTGCCGTGATGATGACCGGTGCTATAAGTCCCAAAGGATCGTAAATTTGCGCAATCTCGGACAGGATTACGCGTTTGGTGATGGTGTCTCCGCTGAAGTTCCTTGTCTTGAAGTGGAACGTGTCTGTCTGAGGCTGCCAGCAGAGGCCCAGCACTTTCACTGATGATTCCCCGAATTTGATGGTTGGAGCTGATTCTGCTGATATTCCGCGTCGTCCGAGTGTCCGTGGCGCGTTGCTGCACCATTTCTGCAGTGGCATGCCGCCCGCCATGCAGGGTCCGATTAGATCCTTAATTATTCTTTCTAAATCCGGTTCGGTTTCTGCACCTCCGTAGATATCGTCAACATATCGCCCCCGTGCGAACGTTGATAACGCCAAAGGAAATCGATGACCTTCATCGACTGCCAGCTGCTTCAGCACCCGAAGAGACAGCCAAGGTGCACAGCTGGTCCCGTAGGTGACCGTTGTTAATTGATATTCAATGATCTGGCCGTCGTCGTCCTTCCAAAAGATTCGTTGATAGTCCCAATCATCCTGATGGACGCGAATCTGGCGGAACATTTTCTCTATGTCCGCTCCGAAGACCAACCGATGCCGACGAAGCCAGATGAGGACGTCAGAGCATTCCGTTTGTAGTTTCGGTCCTGAATGAAGAATATCATTCAGTGACACTCCCGTAGAGCTTCGATGTGAAGCGTCGAATACGACTCTTAATTTGGTCGTCGTGCTATCTGGTCTGAGCACTCCGTGATGAGGCAAGTAGTATGCCTGACGTGTCTCTGACGTCGATGGTGCCCGTTGCATGTGATCCAAGGCCTCATACTCCTCAATGAATTTCCGGTATAGAGTGTGAGCCTCTGGATCTGCCGCCAATCGCCTGTTGAGCTTCTCTAAGCGAATCCGAGCCGTCGATGCTGTATCCCCTAGGACGGCAGGCGACGATTTAAACGGTAGACGTACTGTATACCGTCCCGTTGCGTCTCTTCTATGAGTTTCTAAAAAATGCTGCTCGCATTCTGCGTCAGCCTTGCTCATTACCGTTGATACAGTATCCAGTATTTCTTCCTGCGTCCAGAACTTCTTTAAGCAGTCCAATAGTTGTTGATTGATGGTCCGTGTGGTCACCCTCAGTCACCTCTTCTTAGCACAGCCTGTACAGCAGACTGGCCCCGATACTACCCAGCCAAACGAATGTCTGCTGGGCTATGAGACCCGTTCCGTTGTATCTCATAATTCCGTCCGTGATAATTTTCCCGTAGAAATCAGCTCCGATGATTATGTCAATGGCCCCAGGTTGTTGGAATTTCCGATCCGCCAAATTGAGTTCCCATAGCTCCTGGGGAGTCCGTGTGTCACAAGCGAATGGTGGGATCTTTGCCGGGAGCTTACTCATGATGTGGGCTTCCAAGTTGAACAACGCAGTAGGATTATGTTTCGGTTGTAAATCGAATGACACAACCCCACGCGTGCTTCCCGAGGAAGTTTCTCCGATGCCGATAATTGATAATGATGATGACCTCCGTTTTAGTTGCAGTTGATTGACCAAGCGCTCAGATACCAATGACACTTCTGAGCCTTGGTCGATGAGGATCCTTGCTGGCCTTGAATATCCCTGGTGATTCAGGGCAGTAACCATTGCCGTTGCCAAGACGACCAGTTGATTTTTCCGCTGACAGCTCTGTTGAGCTTCCAAGACGTTGCGTGTGTCCACCTGATGAACCGGTTGCGGTTCCGAGTGATGTTGATCCCCGTGGTGATTGTCCTGTTGCTGTTCCGATTGTGGTTCCTCTTCATGAGGCATGGCTTCTACACGGGATGGTTGTCTGAATTGATTTTCCGCCGAATGTAGATGATCACCAGAATGTTGCTTTGCCGATAGATTTTCCGAATGGTGGTACACTTCCGTTTGATCAGACTCCCCCGAAATGAGTCTGGGAGGTCGTCGACCTCTTCCCCGATGGTGTTGCGCCGTGTTGTAGGTCTTGACGTGATGCTGGTCCCGGTAGTTCGTTGACAGGATCCGCTGTGATGTTCGCTCCGGCTCCCGTGATGTTGTTGTCTCCTGTCAACGTACACAGCGGTTAATGTAGCCATATTTATTATAGTGAATAATAAAATGCTACTTAACCGCTCGTGCTTGGCTCCGATGATGTGCTGGCCTTTGTTGACGGTTCCGGTAGATCATGCCTCCTTTCATGTATGAGTGTGTGGTGCAACCCGTTGCAATGCCGACACCTCCTGGTGCTCTTGCATTTGGTTGCCGGATAAGGCCCCAAGCAATTGTAACAGAGTCCCTCGTCAACTAGGAACTGCCTCTTTTGGACGGCATTCATGCCGAAGAACTTGGTGCACTCGGGTCCAATCCAGTGTGGCCCTCCGCAGGCCACACATGTCGTCTTCTTGCTTGAGGCTCCCTTAGAGGCCTCTGATGGTCGTCCCGATGAAGTTCCGTGGTAGGCCTTTGCCGACTGTTTTGGCCTTTCCGAACTCCATTTCTCCCCTTCCCGCTCAATTTTTTCCCAGGCCCTTGCTCGGGCCCTGAGAAACTCGAGAAAACTCTCCAGCTGCGGGGGATCCGTGGAGTCTCCCAGCTTAAGCTCCCAGTCCTGACTGGACTTCCGATCCAGAGCCCTTCTGATGAGATGACAGACCATGATGTCCCACGTATCTGTTGGAGCTCCGAGATTTTTAAGTGCCGTCAATGATTCCGTCACTGCGTCGATGACCTGAAGGAGACTCTTGGAGGACAGCTCCTTCACCTCCTTGAGCTTCAGTAACCGATTGAGATGAGCTGCCATTATCAGCCTTGGGTTCTCGTACCGAACTACGAGTTTTTTCCAAGCTGTCTCATAATGGGCAGCTCCCGTTCCGATGTTTGTGATGAGCTCCGCTGCCGATCCCTTTAGGGCCTTCCTCAGCCTTATCATCTTGTCCAGGTCCGAATAGCCGGTCTGGCTATGGAGAAGTGATACGAAGGCGTCGTGGAAGTTTCTCCACTCCGAGTAGGTGCCGTGGAACTCCGGCACCTGTAGTCTTTCCAGATGGCTAATTGAGGATCCGTGATTGTTGCCCGAACCCCGTTGTGGTAAGCTAGCTGTTCTGCGGCCTAGCTCTTCCATCGCTTTCCTGTAGATTCTGTCCGCCTGGGCAAACATATCTTCGGCGAAGTAGGGGTGATCCATCACCTCTTCGCTCAACTTCTCAATTAGCTTCTCGTGTTAGGCCGAGAACTTGGACCACGTGTCCCCTACCACGGTCCGATGAGTTTGGAGTTCATCATAGCGAAGAGCTCGTGCTTCTTCGCTGCCGAGTTTTTCAATAATCTCCCGAAGAGACCTCATCCGGGTCAGTTGGATTCCGATCCGATTCTCCACGCTGCTTGGCCAGGGTGTGATGGACCTCCTAGTTTTGGTAACCGGTTCCGACTCCGGTTCCCTGAAGGAGGCCTCCTCCTATGCGTTGCCGAGAGTTTCCGTTCCGGGGTTTTCCGAAGTTCCCAACGATGCGAGCATCCTGTCGTTTTCCTCCATCATGGTGGTCCACAATGGTGGTCTTTAATTTTAATTTAAATTGTATTAAATTTGGACCCAACTGAATGTCTATCCCTTACTTGATGTGTAGCGCATGCGTTGACACGGGACGTTTGAGATGGTTGACTTACCGATCGGCGTTGGTAAGTATTTACCGACTGTGGATGATATGCCGCCGATGTGTTACCGACCGCCTCGTCAATCGATAACGCGCTCGATATTGAGTTGAGCGGCCGGGGTGGTCGACCTTGGTACCTCTCGTGGAATCCGACGTAAACAAAGCCCGTTGCTGTTGTCCCGTGCGTAATCCCTTGAGGAATTTGGCCGATGTCCTCGATGAGCCCGTGGGGTCTATGATGTGGGCCCCGTAGATTAACGCGTGGCCGGCGTCCCTTTTCCCACGTTGAATTTTCCGATGTACACTTCACACACTTCACTCCCGAATCCGGCTCGAAGGACCAATGGCGTACTGACCATCGTAACGATCCAGAAATCGATCGTGACCTCTCGTTACGATGGTCAAAGGTGATTGGCCAAGGTCATCGGGTTGGTCATCCTGATGTTTGACCGCGGGATTTTGAACAATTATTTCTGAATGACGATATTCTCTTCCATGTTTCAGTGATTTTGTTGCTTATTTTAGTTTATTTTGTTTTTTTTTCACTCATTTGCATACTTGTTTGCACGAAAATGCATAAACAAAATTGAAAATGGCGGATTTCGTACTAATTTTTTTTTTCAGAGCGAAAGGGAAAGCCGTGAGAATGCCTCGCTCTCTGGCTCACTACCTCCAGCACAAATGGCACCAGCCGAAGTGGCACCAGTCCAAGTGGCACCAGTCCAAGTGCCTCCAGCCCAGATGCCACCAGCACAAGTGCCACCAGCACAAGTGCCACCAGCACAAGTGCCATCAGCCCAGATGCCACCAGCACAGGTCCGCAGCAGTCTGCTGCAAATTCCCCACGGCTACCGTCGTACGGATCATATCCATCGGCTGATGGAGAATTTGCAGCAACAAATGGATGTTCTGCAAAGGCAGGCTGAAGAAGCCGATAAAGAGGAAGGACGAGGAGCAGGACAACAAGAGATCGGACGAGGAAGAGAGTAATGGGCAGGACGCGGAAGAGAACAAGGAGCTGGTGGAGGAAGAGGACAAGGGGCAGGGCGAGGAAGCAGGGGACCAGAGAGGAAGAATCGAGGAGGAAAAAAAAGGAGAAGCGGGATGCAGCGTAAGTGGTGTTTACACACACACACACAGGCACACACATTCATCTTTCCCGGCTACATCATTTATGTAATATCTGTTGCCTGCTTGTTAATTGTAATAACCTTTCCCCTTCAGCTATTGGAAATCACAATATTTTCAATCCAGGAATGATCGTCCAGGTCCTCCACCTCCTCCTGGAGTAGGTCAAGGCATGTTTGGCAAAGGCTCAGTGTTTTATTTCAATTGTGGATAAAATACTGAGTCTTGCTTTTATTAGCTCCTACCCTCTCTGATATCATAGCATATTTTTCATATTTTCTTAGATCCAAGTAAGACTCAATTGCCCCATTTCCTTGAAATTTAATTAATAATCAATATTTTTAACTTTATTTCTCTCTTTCAGGTTTTCATATCTATATATTAAGGCGCCTCACCAGTATTATAAATTAAATGGCTGAGCGAATGGATTCTTTTGCGTACTTGAACCTTAAATACTTTAAATTTAGTTAGTTATTATATAAAAAAATGTTAAAAACTTATAATAATGTTAAAAATAACAAAAAAAAACAAAAAATGAATGTTAAAATACTAATGTAAAAAAATGTTGTAAAAACATGGAAAAAAACGTACTTTTACACACTGTGACGAGGCAACAAACCTTAAAGGTTATGTTAACACCCCCCCCCCCCTCCGCACGGCCCCTATTCTATTCTATTAGTATTTACTCATTCGTTTGCACACCGTTGGAGAACCTCTTCCCATAAGTCCTTCCCCCTCCCCCGATCCCCTACTCACCGCGCTCGGACAGGGCGAGAACCGTCGGAGAGAATCACCACTGGAGGATAGGATGACGTAGGTCTTCCCCCTCCTTCCCGCGGTCCGCTACTCATCACGCTCACGCTCAAGGAGGAAGTGGATGACGTAGCGCCCCCCCCCCCGCCGCAGTCCCCTGTTCAACACGCGACTCAGGACAATGGGCGCACACGCACGTTGCATAGTGCGTCTCCCCGCCACCCCTCGGCCCACGAAGACGCCCACAAGCATCGATCGGTTGATCAGGGGAAGGCGAATATTACACCCCGGAAATGGACGAATATAGGCCGAGGACCCCCGAATACTTCGAGGAGATCCTAGAGTGGCTAATCGATCCCCACTCGTCGTTCAGCTGTCGCTAAGAGCAGTACATTGTTTTTCAATAATTAATAAAATCAATCGCGGAAAGATAGTCAAGTGACCCAGGATCGCCCGAGTTCAAAGAGAGGCTCTTCTGGACCCGGCTCAATCCCACAGACCCCCGGAAATGGGTGGACACCCCCTAAAAAAAACCCAGAGAGGAAAACCGGGGAAAATCAGGACAACATCATCGGCCGAGTGAGTACCTTTTCTTTCCCCTCATTACCCAGCGGCATCATTTCCCCCAGTTACGTTTCCCAGAACCCCTCCAACGGTGGTAATTCACATTGTTCTTTCTTTAGATCAATAAGATCATTATTATTATTGTTTATATTACTGTTATTGGTTCCATCAATTCTCTCCCTTTTTCTTAAATGTAGAGCCACCCCCTTTTCTTTGTATAATATCAAAAGTGGTCCAACAAGTGACCTGCCTGCCCCTCACTCCTGCGAATTCCCAGAAACAGGCATTATTTCAATCATTGTATTTTCGACCAAGTTTTGTACAATCCTGAATTATTATATTAAATAAATATATTCACTGTAACAGCCTCTGCCCCTTTTTATTTAGTATTTGACCCGTCCTCTAATTAACAATTGAGAATTAATAATTAGACAAAAGGTCACAACACACAAATACAAACACACACTAAACTACCTAAAAATGAACATAAAAATAGAAAATATTATTATAATAAAATATCGTTGAAAAAAATGACTAAAACTACTGCTGTAAAAAATTATAGACATTTATAAAAAATTGGAATAATTCTACACACAACACACAGAGACACACACACAACAAATGAATAAGATAAATATATATTACCATAAACAATGGTTCGTAATTTCTTGATTCCTTAACTTACATTCGCACGAAAAGAATAAAACTAATTACAAAATGTACAACAATATTCAACGTATCCGAAAAATATTTGAAAATCCCGCCAATTTCGCCACCTCGAAACTAGCGCCATCTGTCTAACATTTCGGTTAAACGGACCAATAGATGGCAGCATGTACTTCATCGATTATTGATGGCAATGTTGTATCAGGCAAATGATTTTCCATTGCCAATCAATAAACAAAATAAGCGGTTAATCTTGCTGCAGTGTCAAATATTTTAGTTTAATTAGATTAGAAGAGTGTCTGTTATTGTGTAAAGTGTATCACACTTAGTGTGTGTGTTGTGTGAGTGTGTACATGCAGTGATTTTCCTCTCGTTTTGTCTTAACCCCAAAAAACATTTGCATAATTTAGTCGCGGTTGAGAGCTTTCGTGTTTCGTTCTTTTTCATTTGTTATATTTCGTTTAATTTGTTAACTTGTGGAGTCTTTGCAATAGCGTTTGCAGTTTCGATAGCCTTTGGGGATGATCCGGAACAAATTACGTATAATACAGCAGAAATGCGTCAACATTTGTTACAGATATTTCAGCAGAGCAGAATATCTCGGTTTCCTGTTATTAATGTAAGACCGTTGTCGTGTAAGAAGTTTAAATTAGATTTTGATCCACTGTCACTTGATTCACGGAGTGAAGATATTGGACGTCCGTTTCAATACAAAGAAAAGGTGATCAGAACACCAAATGATCATCGACCTATGAAGAATGTGAAAATAAGTAAGTGTAAGAAAACGAAGAGCAATAAGACATGTCATATAATAAATGATGAGAGACCTGCTGATAGTACAATGAAACGTAACATTGATAAATTATCGTCAGACAGATACACTGGAAATCGAACAAAACGGAGAAAGAATTCACGAATTGATTATGAATCGTTATCGGATGAGTCATTGAACATAATCCGCAAAAATCAACAGTTGCAGGATCAGCATATAACTTTTTTCGGTCAAATTCTAGCAAATCATTCGGACTATCGTCATCAGGATACCATATATTTACAACGGCCTGAACTAATTCAGCCAATACCAGTAGGCCAAAAACATATTCAAATATTATACAGCAATAGCGGTAAGCCAGATTCTGGCCACTGGATTTGTAGTTTTTATGACGGCAATCACATTAATATCTATGATTCTTTAAATACACAGTTGCTTCATAAAGATCATAAAAGTTTTTTGCAAAATTTATATCCATTCTATGAAGTAACTGATAGAACGGTTTATTTTAGAACTGTACAACAACAAACAAATGGCACCGATTGCGGTGTATTTGCGATTGCTTTGGCCGTATCCTTACTCTTCCGTGAGAAACCACAACTAATTAAGTATGGTATTCCCCAGATGCGGGAACATCTTGTTACTATGTTTGAGTCAACAGAAATTACTCGTTTTCTTAGTACTTCTAATTACAACAACTCCAAAGATATTTCTCTGCATGAAATTCAACGGAAAGAACGTATTGCATATAGGCAACGTATCTTCCAGTTATAAACCAATATTACTTGTCATCGCAGAGGAGAATCTCTCATATCTAGTGTCCAATATGATATCAAGAATTCCAAAGAAACATCAAGGGAATATCTTCGTGATTTTACCGATGAGCAAACACAAACATCGAAAATGGAATCAAATGATTATTCTGAAGGCAGTTGCCAACAGATAAATTCAGAAATCCACGAGCAAATAATCAAATCTGAACCTGGTCCCCCTATCGGTGTCAAGATTCACGATAAAGTCATTCTGAAGGATACCGATAATAACGTCAGTAAAATAACTTCGTCGATAAATGTGAAGCGTAAAGTCATTCATAAAAAAGACATTATTCCTCGGAAGAAACGACTGCTGAAATCTAGAAAAATCTCTCTTAAAAAGAAGAGTACAAAAGTGAAAGATCAGAATGAGTCAAAAGTAGAAACTGTCAAACTAAAACAGTCTGCTGAAAAATACATCGAAAAGCTGACATACATAATTAGCACAACTGATAATAAAATTCCCGCAGACAGCAGAGTGGAAGCAGGAAAAATTGTGAAATGGTGTTTAGACAAAAGGAAACAAGTTGTGAGAACACTTAATGGATTGTCATCAAGTGTGCAACGTACTGCAGATCACTATTTAACAAGTTCAAAGGCTAATGAACAAAATGATGGCTTATTTGACTTATGTGGGAAGTCTAGACATACATCTGCTACGGAAGCATACTTCTATGAAATGATGTACTGTTTTACTGATTTAAAACATCATATTATCACTAGGAATGCAAAAGGGCAAGCTACGAATATTTTGCCTCTTAGTGTGCACAAGAGAATTGCGGCAATGTGGCGTTGCGATTCTTATTGTCAACCCATAAAAAATGAAAATATACTACAAAACTACGAAATTTTTTTGCAACATTTGGCAGGTCAGACCTTAAGTAGTTTCCCAAAGTTCTTTGAAAGCAGTTTTTTCCACCATTCTGAGGATAAGTTAGGCCATCCCGCTCACTGTTACGTACACCAGTGTTCGTGTAAGTCTGATTTTTTTGCAGAAAAGATGTTAGCACCTCATTATCCCGCCGTAAGAAATATAATAAGGCTTCTTTATAAAATACAACAGCTTTTTGGTGAAATTGGTCGCATAGATTGCGCTTTCGAAACTTCTAATTTGGACAGTTTGAGAAAAATGTCAGATGATATGAAACAGACTGGACAATCATTTCTATCCTCTACTGTTGGAACCAACCCTCTAAATGAAGATCAAATTCAAGTAGATTATAAGAGGGCTTTTATAGCCCATAACAAACGGTCCATGGATGTCCCTGAATTCCCATGTATTTCATGTCAGAAGCTGCTATGTAGGCGGTCTGTTAGAGTCATAGAAAACTTACGAAAAGAAATAGCAAATTATCACTGGGATTATTTACTGAGATTTATCGATGAAAACAATGTATACGCGAGTGAATACATATGTGATTATTGTCTGAACAAATTTCGATTAAATCGACTACCTGCAACTTGTATATTAAATAACCTCGCTGTCGAGGATGTCCCGAATAAAATAAGTAATTTGAATACATACGAGAAAATCATCATTCAACGAGCGAAAGTATTTCAAGTAGTACAACGGGCGGGCACAGTCATGAAAAAAAATGTACCAGTCACCAACAAAATCCAAAAATTGGTAGGTCAATGTTTCCATTTACCACTTCCTTTGGAACAAACTCTTGAAAAAATAGCATCAACTACTGATCCTACAAATGAAAATCATGAATTATATATAGTAATTCGTGGAATTCCTACAAAAACACATACCGTTGGGCAAAAATTGGTGAGTCTCGATAAAGTATTCAAAGCATTGAAATGGCTACAAAGTAGAAATCCATTATACCGTGAAATCCATTGACCGGAATCAGCTCAAAATCTGATGAAATGGTTAACAAAAAATGACGTCGAATTTCAAATCGAATCTGACCAAAGTGAAGCAGAAGGTGATGATGAAATGAATGTTGACTGTCATAGGGATAATGAATCTGAAGGGAAAAAATCTTTTCAACGCTAATCAAAATCAAGCAATGCTAAAATTAGTGACAAAAATGAAGATGAAGAATTTAAACAGGGTCCTGTGAAACCATCACCAATGCTGACACAAATTAAAAATAATACCGATCATATAGAGCAGTATACATTTTATCCGATGCATGATAAAAGAGTTAATGATACATCTTGTAATTTATATCAGATGAAAAAAGTAAATAAGAGACCACTAAATTATAATGCTGAAAACTTGGATTTATTGTGTTTCCCGAATCTATATCCACATGGCATTAATGGTCAGGGAGAAATGAGAAATGAAACATTGGTGGATGCGGAATATATCAAATTAAGATTATGTTCAAAAGACCCACGATTCCGACTAAATCAACAGTATCTAATCTATCTATTGAATAATGCTAATATTCGTCAAATCAATAATGGCATCTATCATACTCTCCATGTAACAAACCCACGACAAAAATATACGGCACATAGTTATTTGGATCGAATATGCACAGGAGATCTTGAAACGAATATGAATACAGTATTCGAACGACTTCGCAACTCAGAGCAGTTTTGGAGGAAACCACGTAACAATTTGAGTTGTATGGCCAGGCAGTATGGACCAACTACATGGTTTCTCACATTAAGTCCTGCTGAATGGCTCTGGTGAGATCTAATTCTATATGTCCGTAAAATAAATTCTCCACGATTAGATAAACTGTCTGGTGGTGAAGTTATCGCCACTGATCCTGTCTCTGTTTCTCGATTTATCGATAATAAATTCCACGCCATGCTCGATTTTCTAACGTCAAGCGGCCATCCCATTTGTGAAATTGAGCACTATTTCTGGCGACGAGAATATCAAGGGCGCGGTGTACAACATTTTCACTTAGTGATTTGGATTAAAAATTCACCCATTGTGGGAGTAAAATCTAATGAAGAAGTCGCTGAATTCATAATGAAATATGCTACCTGCCAGCAACCAAATGCGAATATTTCTCCGATTTTATACAGGCGTGTTACAACACATCAAAAACATAAACATAAAAGTTATTGCTTACGGTCCAAAAAACTAACCTCTGGAAAAGTGGCAACAAAATGTCGATTCGGATTTCCACGACCCGTAACTGACCATTTTGTATTACGTGATCCAGCTGTATCAATAGCTGGCCGAAAAAAACTGAAAGCCAATCGCGGTTTTATTATCTCTCGCGTACTGAATCAGAAGTTGATATTAATGATTATAATCCAACCATTTTAACGGCATGGGAAGGCAATATGGATATCCAATTTATAGGAGAATCCTCATCGTTACTAACACAGTACTGCAGAAAATATTCGACAAAGTATGAAACATCGAAGACATCAACTGTCATACAAGACGTTGTATCTACAAAAACGGTTAGGCAAACATTATGGAATCTGGGAATGCGAGGTCTCCAAAATCGTGAGCTCGGACCGCTTGAAGCTGCAGATACATTACTAGGGATTTCACTGTATGGAACCGATCCTGATACAACTATAAAATGGCTTGACGTGAGAATGATTCGAAGTCGGAAAGTCAAGAACTATACCGAAATAAAGAACCTGAACGGAAATTCAACAGATATATTTTGTCCATCTGTCGTGGATGATCATTACCCTAAACGACCTGTAAAATTGGAGTCTGTGTGTCTGTATGATTTTTGCAAGTGGTATGAAGTTCCTAGAAGTGAACCAAAAACAGAAGTTGAATATTACACACTGAAATCCGGGTTATTTCTTAAAAAAAGCGCGAAACTTTGCCTGATAAATCACTGGAGGTTGTAAGGAATTCTCAAGAATTCCTTCAAACCTCCCGGATCCGAAGGGGATATCCAGAAAGGGGTGAGTGCGCCGAGAGAGAGAGAGAGGGAGAGAGTGCAAGAGAGGCTTAGGGATGAATTAGGGTTACGAAATAGGGCATTAGGGTAACCGGGAGGACAACTCCCCAGCTCATGCGGGTAAAAACCCGAGAATTATAGAGAAAGGGGTCATAGGAGTTAGTAGAATCGGGAACGTTAGGGATGCGGGGACCGAAGGGAATCCCCGGTTATGAGCCAAATTTAGCGAGCTACGTGGAATTCCCTGAGGATCACTCCCCCCGTTTAGATTTTTTTGGATACGTGTAGGAGTACGAAAAATACCGCTCGATTTAGGGATCAAGAGGGAGGGGGAGATACGTTTTGGGTTAAGGGTGGCAGACCTAGGGGCCTAGAGCAGCCCTAGTAACCCCTAGGATAGCCAAAAGACTGAATTTTAAATAAATCATAAGGAGTTAGAATTTAGAATAAAGATTAGGGTTCCCACTTTCCTCTGATCCTCGAGAAAACAACCAAAAGGATCTAATCACGTCCCGTGGATAATATGTTTAGAGATAAAAAGGAAAATAACAATGAAAAATCATCTCCCGATCCAGAGATTCTAGGAGGGTAGAGTAAGCCCATTAAAATTTTTGAATGCGGTTGGCGCGTGCCTCTGGTTGACACGGAGACACCAGCGTCATTAATACCGAGCACGACCACAACTCGCCTATTGTGATTATTACGTTTGTAATGATTTTAAATTATTACGAGAATGCCGCCTCCTAAGGGAGGAGATTCATCATCATTTCCAGACATCACCGATAACGGCGCTGGATACCTGATGGGTTGGTGACAATCGGATGTAGGAAGATCGCTCTCTCGCCGCTCGACTACCGACCAGTCTGGTCATTCTCCCAAATCCGCTCACCATTATATTCGAATATTGGTAGGGTTGGGAAAGCGAGAGCCTTCTGCGTTATTTTATATATTTAGGCGACGACTTAGTTGCGAGGACTGATCAGTGACTATATTTTTGTATACGCGGAGCTATTGATTTGTGTGTTTAATTTTTATTGACGAAGTTTCCCTTCCACGGAAAAATATTTTGACGTATGGAGATAGGTATGATTGTCATATATTAATAGCTGTGTGTGTGAGTATGAGAGAAAAAACTATGTGCTCTATGAGCTATATTCAAGTGAGTAACCATTATTTTTAATTAAAAGGAATAAGAGATTAAATAAATCTGAAGCCAGTGGGCTAATATTTAACTTGAATGGATGAGTTGTTATTTTTGTACTGACCGTTAATATTTTTCTAAATTATTCGTTAAATCGCATAAACTAAATAAATTTATTAAAAATGGCGCCCAACTAACGGCACAATACTCTTGACCTTGCTAGAGAATCCTGAATAATTAGAAGTCGTTCATGTCAACAACGCTGACATCAAGTCGAGTTACTCGGTCAAATAAAGAAACGGTTCTAAATCCCGGGTTGATAACTGATAGAAAAATAAGAAAGGGAGCAAATTCACCGCTGCTAAAGAAATCATTATTGTCATACATTAATAGTAATTCTGCACGGTGTCACAAGGAAATAAAAATGGAACCAACAATGGAGGAGTTGAAAAAAATGCTAGCCGAGGAGCAAGCCAAAGTAAAGAGAGCTGTCGGGGAAATGGATAAACGAAAAAAGCAGATCGAGGACATGGCTAAAGAAAATCAAACATTACAAGCTCAGAAGGCGTACGCTGAGGAATTGTTGCAGGGGGCTCAGAGGACGGCACAGCAGGCTATACAAAATTCTCCCGCTCCACAGCAGATAGAACAACAACGGCCATCAGGTTCCCTTAATGATGACATTGTTAGAGGTTTGGCCAGTCAGTTACCATATTTACAAATGAATCCGAATATTCCCCAATTCAGCGCGAGAGTAAATCCAAAGGAATTTATTCAGGAAGTGAAGAATTATTTACGTTTAAAAGGCATTCAGCCGGAGTTCCAATTAATTTATCTTGAAAATTTTTTAACGGGACGAGTAAAGAACTGGTTCCAATCATATAAATCGGACATACAATCATTTGCGGATTTCGAGGTGAAATTTTTAGAGCAATTTTATTCGGTGCCTATGAAAGTTGCATGGAAAAGTCAGTGGCTGGTTCGTCGATATAATAATAATGATGGAACGTTTCAGGAGTATTTTTATTCGCAAAAAAATAAGGCTAAATTTTTTGATCCCCCTCTCTCTGAATACGAAGTTAATTTTTCTATCATTCAACAAATGCCAGATGATGTAAAAACTGCATTAGCAACAGTCAATTATTTAGATACGCAGGCAGTAACACAAGCACTATCCCAACTAGATATAACACAGTTGAGTTTTAACAATTTAAGCCTGCAGACAATGGCAACCAATCGAGTAGAACATACAAATCATTTTCAGGGTCCTGAGTGGATACCACAAGGCCGAGTTCAGGCACAAAATCAACCAGGTTTTAGAAATAGCAATACCCCACGAAATGAGTGGAATAATTCTCGAGGAAACTCTAGATCAAAACAACCGTATCAAGGGCATGGGGGATACAAGCAAAATCGTTGGAATAACAATCCCGAAGCGGGTGCCTCAGCGATGATCCTCCCGGACACGCGCTTTCCCCCACCAAATCTACCACCGGTAAATCACGCACATAGTGAGGGCTATGTGAGGAGACAGTCCACGGGATTCTTACAAAATATTAATTACGTTAATGAACCGGGATTATTCACATCCAATTATGACCCTAATGAGAGTTCAGTTAATATTAATAATACCGAAAAAACGAAGCCTTCACCTTCTGGTAATTTTGTGGATTTTGTGGATGAGATTAGGGAGGAATTTGAGGGAGCGAGAGGTCCACTCAAACAAAAATTTAAATTTGAAGCGTGTCCACATGTATATGTCGATATCATGGGAGAAAAGGTAGAAGCTCTCCTCGACACAGGTAGTCAAATAACTGCCGTGTCCGAAGAGTTTTATCGGCAGATAAGTGGTTCACATAAATTCGAAGTATTACCCGTCGCGGGAGTCAAAATTACGTTAGCTATAAGCAAGAAATCCATTAGAGTACATCAACAAATATTACTTCCCATGTGTATTGATAAAGTCGTAATGAAGTATCCGGTCCTTGTTATACCAGGTTTAAATCAGAAGGTATTGTTAGGGAGCGACTGGTGTCGAAGAAATCGGGCAATTATTGATTACTCGCAGAGTTGTTTATTATTACAAGGTGTTAGGCTGGCTACGGGATCAGTGTCGTTCGAGCGGGGGCCATCAGATCAAGTGAATTATATTAGTATAGGGACCATCGAAGGTCACATGTTTGAGGGAAATAATTATGAGGAAGTGGGGATAGATGATTATATTATTGACCTACACGCGGATGACGGATATAGTGATCCCGGCTCGTGCGTTATAGATTCCACGACATTGGATCCGGGCCAGTCGGGGATGGAGAAGGAATTGCGGGAGAGACATGCGGAATTATTCTCAGATGAGCCAGGGTGTACTACGGTATATGAACATCGTATTAAAGTAATTGCAAATAAGCCGGTAGTCAGAAAGTCATACCCAGTCCCCTTGGCATTGAGAGGAGCAGTTGATCATGAAATTAGTAGAATGCGAGAAATGGGGGTTATAGAACGATCCACTAGTCAGTATTGCAACCCTATGCGAATTGTAAAAAAAACGGACGGTGAGATACGGGTATGCCTGGATGCTCGATTCATTAATGCGGTAATCGAAGGAGACAACGAAACACCCCCCCTTATTCAAGAGCTTATGCAGAAATTTAATGGTTGTCAGGTATTTAGTACAGTTGATTTAACCAGCGGATACTGGCAAGTGCCCTTGGAACAAACTTCCCGTCAATATACCGCATTCTTACATGGATCAAAGCTGTATCAGTTCACGCGAATTCCATTTGGTCTCAAGACAGCCGGAAGTGGCTTTATTCGTGCTCTGAGCCTCGCGTTAGGAGAGGAATTTAATGAATTCTTGACTTATTATATTGATGATTTGCTGATAGCATCACCCGATATCGCAGAACATACGAATCATCTAAATCTTGTTTGCGAACGTTTAAAAAAATTCAATTTCACGATCAAATTGAAAAAAGCAAAATTTTATCGGGAGGAAGTGCCTTTTTTGGGCTTTATATTATCTAGTAAAGGCATACGTCCTGACAATGGGAAATTGAAGATTATAGAGGAGTTTGATGCCCCTAAAAATCGCACTGAGTTGCAGCAATTTTTGGGAGTATGCAACTACTATTGACAATTTAGTGTGGCACATGCCAAGTTCGTCGACCCATTTAGGGACTTATTGAAGAAAGATACACCGTGGACGTGGACTGAACGACAGGACAGGGCCTTTAGGGATTTAAAAAATAATTTTGTAAACTGTATTTATTTATCTCATTATGATCTACAGCGAGAATTTCGGGTGCAAACAGACGGTTCGGACATAGGAATTTGCGGCGTATTATACCAAATTGATAATGCGGGATATCATCAAGTCATCTCGTTAGTGAGTAGAGGGTTGACACGTGCAGAGCCTAATTACACTACTACGGAGAAAGAACTCCTGGCCGTGGTATATTCTGTAGAGAAGTTTAGGGTGTACTTGATTGGCAGAATGTTCAGGATCATCACTGATCATAAGGCTTTGACATTCTTGAGCACGTCGCCATATCACACTGCTCGACTATCTCGATGGAATTTGTCTTTACAGGAGTACGAATTTGTGGTGGAGCACTGCAAAGGCGTTGATAACGTGGTCGCTGATTTTTTCAGTCGAAACCCAGATAGTAAATTTCATGTGCAGCACTCGAATACTTTTTCCATCTCAGAAATCTTATGCTGTGATGATGTCAGAAATAATGATGGTGTCAACAATGTCCTAGTATCTATTAGCTATTTAAAGTTGAGAACTGATATCCATCGGCACTTGAAAAATCTGCGAGGGGCTCAGAGGGCGGATACAGAGGGCATTGAGTATGTAAAAAGAAAGACAAGTACGGATAATGGGGATTTATTTCACCAGCATGAGGGGGTCTGGTTTCACAAAGCTAGGCATAGTGAAACTTGGCGAGTTATAATTCCACCGCAGTTAAAACATTTGATAACCGTTTCGGAACATGAACGTATTGGACATGGGGGAGTATTTAAGACGCAAACCCAGGTCCAAAGAAATTTCTGGTGGAGGAATATGACCAAAGATATCAAGCGAGTCGTGATCGGTTGTGATTTGTGCCAGCGCACAAAACATTTAAACCACCGTGTTGAGGGGGAATATGGGTGTGTTAGGGCAGATCGACCCGGAGAATTAGCAACGGTAGACTTCTACGGACCCTTACCACGCTCGGTGGGCGGTGTTGAGTATATTTTTGTCGTGTTGGATGCCTTTTCCAAGCTGGTGAAATTATATGTCATCAGGAAAGCCAATACTAAAACGGTATTAAACAAAATTTTAAATAATTATTGTCGGGAGGTAAACAAACCCGAGAGAATACTGGCGGATAATGGGACCCAATTCCGAGCCAACGCCTGGACACTGCAATTGAATGCCAATGACATTAGGACGAGTTTCTGTTCCATTCGACATCCTCAATCAAATCCCACTGAGCGGGTAATGCGTGAGTTAGGAAGAATGTTTCGGCTCTTATGTTCCGATAAGCACACCTCCTGGGCTAAGGTGGTTCCTCTAATCGAAAAATACCTGAACTATACTACTCATTGTACTACCGGTTTCACACCGTACGAGTTGCATTATGGAAAGATGATCAAGGATAAAGTTCGCGAATTGATCTCTTACCCGGATTCTCAATCTACTATTTCACACGATCATATGATTTTGCAGGCTAGAGAGAGAATTAAAACGAAATTTGAACAGAGAGAGAAATATCACAAAATTCAGCCTCCAATAGATCTCAAAGTCGGGGATAAGGTGCTGCTTAGGGTCCCACACTTATCCAGTAATACCGACCGGGTTATCCATAAATTTTTTCACCTCTATGAAGGCCCGTATAGGATTAAAAAAATAATTGGATGTAATGCTTTCGTGCTGGAAAATGGGGAGACTTCGGGTGAATTACGAGGGACATATAACCGTACGAGTTTGAGGAAGTATGTGGAGTCGGCTTGCTGAGGCAGATTCTGAGCCCATTGCATCAATAGTTATAGTAATAATACAAATGATAAAAAAAAAAAAAAAAAAAAAAATGAGTAAATAAAATTGAGAATTAATAGATAAATGAACTAAGCAATCCACACATAAAATAGGAGTAGACTAAGATTTTCACCAATCGGAAACCTGTATTATATAGGAATTGAGAGACGAGGTAGTATTGTCACGTCCTCACACTTCGTCGACTGCTTACCCACTACCGAGAAACCGACCGACGAATCGGATTACCTTCAGTCCAGTTATCGACGCTTGGAGCCGGTTACCCTTAAAGCTGTTATGACTGTTTTACCCACATCCGAAGATACCGACCGTCGAATACCTTTACCGACAGTCTAATTATCGACGTACGGAACCATTTACCCTCGCTCTAGTTGGTAAGAAGTAGAATTAACTAACAATTGAGCTAATAACAATAAATCTAAAGAATGTTATAAACCTAATATAAATAAGGAATTATATTGTAATGTTCTTGCCAGCGCACAATTTTACCGAATATGACACTGCACGTGCCAAGAAAAAAAAATGCTAAATTAACTAAAACGAACCGGACAAAGATTTTGCGCTGACAAAATACACCGGACGAAGATTTTTCGCTGACGAAAAATGCTTTTGCTGATGCACAACCGGATGCAGATTTTATATAAAAACCCCCGATTTAAATAATAAAATTCACTCTTAATCCTACCACCGTGGTGAATTCATCATTTCTTGCGGAGCAGAATACTGCTCGCATTAAATCTCCCTAATTTATTGCGGAGCAGAATACTGCTCGCATTAAAACCCCTTAGCCTAATTGATTAGAGCAGAAGAGTGCTCAATCAAGGTCCTACTCCACTAAAAGATTGGAGCAGAAGATTGCTCACTCGTTAATATCCCGTCCCAACCCCTCGCTGCTCCCCACACAATCCTTTCCATGCCGAAGAGGACCAGACGTGCGGGTAGAAAATACCAGCTTCGAAAGTTGGCCGCGATCTATAGAAATCCACAAGAAGTGGATTTGGATACATTGTTCGGAACTAGTACTTCAGTACCGACAATAACCCGAAGTGACACCCTCAACATCGCAGTCACCAGAGATCGCCAGGGAAATTTCAGACTGGCCCAACCTCGTGAACCAGCATCCGAACCCCAACAGGAGACACCTAGAACTGAACTACATCCCCAGACGCAGGGATACTTCACCACCGACTACGTGGCCAATCACCAGCAGACCCAAGCTCCTGGCAGCAAGGATCGCCGTTTATTTAAAATCACTCCTTCAACGAGGGATTTCCTAACTGGGCTAAAAGAAAAACTGCAACAACCGAAAAATTAAGGTAGGATTAAAACAAATTTAAAACACCCGGTAAAAATAAATAATACAGAGGAGAGAATTTCCCTCCAACCGGTTGCGTTGGAAAAAGCAGTTAAAAATCATACGTCATAATAATTGGACGTAACAGTATAGCCGGTCAAGATATATTTTGAATGTAAATTCGTGAATGGTGGTGGTTATTTGGGTGGATGAACGGATGGGAGAAAGTTGGATCTCTTAGAAGGCTTGTGGACGTCACCTAAAGACGGAAACTGCATAGAGGAGAGAGCACGCTATATCGGACCGTGGGATTGATTAGTCCAAATGCGCCCAACGAGAAGGGACAACGTCGAGTCATTATCAACATTGCGATTGGTGCAGCCTACGATGACAAGATTGACCCGTCCGTCTACGCCGCCACCGAAGCTGGAGTCGTTGTTACGACCCGGACTCTTGTCAATGACCTCATTCACCATGGAATCAGAATTCGGACAATTGTTCCTGAAATCGTTGACACCCCAATCCTTCGAAGTTTACATGACAAATTTAATGGTGTCTTATTTGAGACCCTTCCACTACCCCCATCGGTTTGGAAAATCTGAGGAATATGCCCAATTGGTTGAGTCTTTTGTATGGAATCCGTGATTGAATGGAGAAACCATCAGATGTAATGGAACCTTTCGGAGGCAGCCAGAAATACAAATACAGTTGAAAATTGTCTTGCCACGTATTATACTGTTTTTCAGGCTGAAAGTCATTGGACGTTACCCACTAACGGAACCCGAGCCTGGTGTGGTCATCGAGACAAGGATTTATCTCCAGTCATTACCTTCCTGGAGATAAAGGGGGATCATGTAATGATTTTAAATTATTACGAGAATGCCGCCTCCTAAGGGAGGAGATTCATCATCATTTCCAGACATCACCGATAACGGCGCTGGATACCTGATGGGTTGGTGACAATCGGACGTAGGAAGATCGCTCTCTCGCCGCTCGACTACCGACCAGTCTGGTCATTCTCCCAAATCCGCTCACCATTATATTCGAATATTGGTAGGGTTGGGAAAGCGAGAGCCTTCTGCGTTATTTTATATATTTAGGCGACGACTTAGTTGCGAGGACTGATCAGTGACTATATTTTTGTATACGCGGAGCTATTGATTTGTGTGTTTAATTTTTATTGACGAAGTTTCCCTTCCACGGAAAAATATTTTGACGTATGGAGATAGGTATGATTGTCATATATTAATAGCTGTGTATGTGAGTATGAGAGAAAAAACTATGTGCTCTATGAGCTATATTCAAGTGAGTAACCATTATTTTTAATTAAAAGGAATAAGAGATTAAATAAATCTGAAGCCAGTGGGCTAATATTTAACTTGAATGGATGAGTTGTTATTTTAGTACTGACCGTTAATATTTTTCTAAATTATTCGTTAAATCGCATAAACTAAATAAATTTATTACACGTTGCGGAAAAACACGTGTGACGGACGCCAAAGATTGAGGTGCGAATAACAGTAAAATTCAAGTGTAATTACGTGGTGAATATTCTCGACGACGCGGTACCAATTCAAGGAGACACCCTGGAGACTACCGGTAACGAATTGGGTTCGAGGAATAGGGTGAGAGAGGCTATCCGGTGGATATTTGCCGGTCGTCGCCGGTCGACAACAAAACACGTGGGTAACGAGCCACAGGTGAGATTGCATCATTAATAGCTAGGATAGAAGTAAAGACAGTATTTGCGATTTTATTTTGATTAACTCCTCATCTCGGTGCCGTTAAAATTAATTCATATTATTTTTAGAGGATAAGATCTTGTGTATATGGAAATATGCCATTTCCCTGGGCGACGGGAAGCGGAGAGAGTTCTTGCCGTCTCCCTTGGGCGAGGGGAGGCGGAGAGGGAATCGCCCAAAAAAATGGTGCCGGACGGCACAGACTTTAGGAATAATTACAGTTCGATTTTGGACTCCGAAACTCACGGTAGGATTTTTGATAGACAGGAAAAATAGAGTCGGTTAGACTATCGAAAGGTGCGTGTCGTAGTGAGAGTGAACGGTGCTGATCGAGTGCAGGGCGATTAGCTAGGAAGGTAATCGCGATGCGTGAGTGATACCCATAAGGAATCATCACGAGAATATTTTTTTTTATCCTCTGAAGTAATTTAGAGAGATTTAGGGAATTACGATGCCTCCCCATTGGTGGAGGAGATTTCCGGGAGATCCGTTTCGTTATAAGGATTTGATAATTAGTTAATTCGAAGTAGGGATTTGCTCTGAGTGATTCAGAGAGAAAACAATTCAAAGGGTTAATTACGTTGAAAATTAAAAATTTCGAGCCTCGTCTTTGCGTTATCTCTCTCGGCGGACTCGTATGTGTTTAAAAGAGATTGTGATGTATCACTTATGGTTATTTAAGATTCCTTACAAGATAATAGTTTTTTTTTTGTTTCTGGTCATGATGATCTCTTAAAATAATGTATTAGAATTAATTGAAATATTATCAAAAGCAATAATTAAATTTATTCATTCAAAGTTTTAGGGCTTTTGTTATTTTCTTTTGCGGATGAAAGTCCGACAAACCACCTCCATCCGGACTACGCCCTCTCTCCACAACCTACCCCCTGAGCAGCGCGGGTATTCAAGGTCTTCCCATGGATTCGTAGGCAAAGTCATACGTTTTTCGTACCGTAAATTTTGGTTTATGTTAAGAATTAATTTATTGAGATTCCGGTTTGTCGTCCCCGGTAAAAAGGACGGCTGGCGCCCAACAAATGTTGCTTGCGAATCCAGGGGAAAGGGCAGTTAACGGGTTTTTCTCAACCCCGAGGAAAAATCTCGTTACAAGGTATAATGTAAATACTCAACCAGAAAATTTTTTTTACGCTTTATTGTTATTGTTCAAACCATGGAAAGATACCGATGACTTGAAGAAAGGTTTCGAATCATTCACAGATGTATTTGAACAGCAAAAAGACGTAGTTCTTAAAGCTTGTGAATACCATCATCATCTGGATGATTATCAACGAGGTTTGGATTTCATTTCTGAAAAAGTCAAGGAAGAATTAAACAAAGAAAATGATGAAGCTGATAGCCAGTTGCCCATTGCTCAGATGGGGTGTGAACTCAAAGAGGGGAAAGCTGCTATGCAAGAATTTCAAGATATTGCTAATCGAGTAGCGAAAAACACAGATTTGCCTACCATGATATCACAAATGAACGTAGACCAGCATAGAATATTTGAATAAGTAACACAAACTCTTTCGTCAAAAAATGAAACACTACGTTTATATGTAAGTGGTGAAGGTGGAACGGGTAAAAGTTTCCTTATAGATGTCAGTCGTACCTGGATTAATCAAGAAATGAATGGCAAGACCGCAGTTACCGCGCCCACAGGTATCGCAGCTTTTCATATCAATGGTTTGACTATTCATAGGTACTTTCAACTTCCAATAGAGCATGGTGATACACCTAAATACAAACAGTTGTCAGATAACGTTCTGAAACTCATGCGTGAAGAAATGCGTGATGTTGAGTTGATTATCATTGATGAAATATCAATGGTGTCTAATATCACATTTATGTATATTAACCAACGATTGATGGAAATCTTTAGCACATTTGACGAAACCGATGGATGGTTTGGCAAAAAACATATACTTGTGTTTGGTGATTTATTACAACTTCCACCAGTTTTACAAGATCCGACGTATATACAGCTATCATCAAAAGAAATTGAAAAGAGATTAGGATCAATGATAAGTGTGAATCTCTGGTTGGATTTATTCAGTTATGACGAACTGACTATTAACATGCGTCAGAAAAAAGACCGTGTTTATGGAGAATTACTTTCCCGCCTGAGAGTTGGTGATATATCTGGAGAAGATAGCAAATTATTACAGTCACGTAAACACAATATTCAATCATCAAATCTTGCAGAACGCCTACGTTTTTTAGCAGAATACATCAAATCATTACCCGTTGATACAGTATGTTTGTTTGCTACATGCAAGCAGTGTGATTGTTTGAATACTATAATGCTGCAAGAACTTGGGTCAGATGAAATAATATTGACTGCTGAAGATTCAGTTGATTGTCGCAATGCGTTTGCGTAATAAGGCTGTGAAGATTCTCGAGAAAGCTGAACAAGATGATCGTTCATCTGCAGGACTAGCGAAATGCATAACTCTTAAAATAGGCGCAAAAGGTATGATTAGACGAAACATTGATGTCACCATCGGTTTAGTCAATGGGACTATTGCGGTTGTACAATCAATTTCAAAATCAATAATGAAAGGAAAAGAATATCCAAAAGCAGTAACCGTAAAATTAGATTCGGGACAAACCCATGACATAGAAAGGATGGAGGTCAAATTTGAAATTATGGATGGTGTATACATAACAAGAAAGCAATTTCCAATTAGCCTGACTTATGGTATTACAATACACAAAAGTCAAGGTTTAAGGTTACATAATGCTGTTATGAATATTGGCAACACTGTATTCTCCGCTGGACAAAGCTATGTTGCTTTATCCAGGGTCACAACACTGGAAGGTGTTCATTTAATAAATTTTGATCCATTCTCCATTAAAGCTTCGTGTATAGCAATACAAGAGTATAATAGACTAAGGAAAGAATATAGACCTGACTTACCACAAATATCGGTATCTGTTAAATACTTTCCGAAAGTGTGGCATTTTCAATGGGTATTTGAAACAGGAGTAATCGGTGATATAAAAATAGAAAACAAGAAAATCACTATCAAATCGTCAGTTATCGGTTTAAGCAATGCCAATGGAGCTTCCAGTTTTGCCAATACAGTAATTCAATGCATCTTCCATTCTTCTGTGATGCGCTGCGGACTTTCACGAATAAAGAACTGTGGATTTTTAGGAATGCGAACATTTTTACAACAGTACAATAGTGGTTTACAAGTTCTGGATGCAACAAAGTTGATACAATCAATTGGCAATCAATTCTGCTGTGATACCGAGCAAAACCCTGTATTGTTTCTCGAAACGGTTATTAAGAAAATAGATGAGATGCAAAAACCGACTCAAATAGAATTCACTCATCTAGATCATTGTAAGTCATGCAACTATATAAAAACTTCGAATGAAGTTAGTTTCTTCATTACACTCTCGCTGAGCGATTTGGAAAATACTGTTGATTTGAACGATTTAGTGAAACTAACTTTCGACAAATGGAAAGACACCATTCAATTTTGTGATCATTGCGCCGATTATGTCAACTTTACTCGAAAGACGAGAATAAATTCAACATCTGCCGTACTTATTATACAATTGAAGATACAGGGTGCCCGAGATAAAATTGTACACCCAAATAACTATTGAATACGGGTAGTAATCGAAAAATCTTTCAAATAGAAGTTGTAGGGCTCCAAGTGGGCAAAATAATGAGATATGTTTTGAGCATTTAAGTCTTCATGTTTTTATGCTACAAGCATAAGTTCATTTTTTTCATATGGGATCAAAAATTTTCTTGTAACAAAAGTTGTTGTACTCGATGAGATGAATCTAATGATGTCACACATAATGTGTTTTTTATGCTTTCTGAGCTCAAAAATACTAAAAATGGAACTTGACAACGATATTCCAAATTCAGACACGATAAACAGAAAGTGGCCTTTAATAAGAACCAGTAAACACCAAAGTGTAAATACCAGAGCTATCTGGTGTACCTTAGTGTTTATTGTTTCTTCGTTAGTACGAATCGGGTCATTATTGAGTTCAGATTATTTTTGAGTGATTTCGCGTAGCATGGTTTATTCCGCAAATGAAGTTGTGGATATTCTACTGGTTTTGGGAGATTGCCGAGGTGCATATCGCGCGGCCGCTTGATTGTATCGACAACGGTACCGAAACCGATTACGTCATCCCGCAGCTTCATGCATTCGGATCATCGAGAGAAATTGTCGAAGAGGAAGAGTTCTGCTACGACGACAACGACAACAACGGATGAATCCTGACAATCCTCGTACGCTTACCGTTTTGGCCATGGTTCACATGAACCGTCACATCTCTTTAAGAGAGATGGAGAGAGATTCAGGTATTCCACGAAGCACAGCTCACGATATTTTGAAATCGAACCGTTACCATTCATATCATATCAGATTGACACAAGCACTGTCTGCACAAGATAGACAGAATCGTGTTGCTTTTTGACACTGGGCCATAGGGATCTTGAACGAAAGTCCCGAGTTTTTCCAAAATGTCCTTTTCAGTGATGAAGCGACGTTTAAAAGTACTGGCGCGTTAAACCGTCATAATGCCCATTATTGGTCTATGGAAAATCCTCACTGGACTCAGCACGTTGACCACCAGCATCAGTGGAATGTAAATGTGTGGTGTGGCATTGATGATGGGCAAGTGATTGGGCCGTATTTTTTCAACCAAACAGTCACCGGTCAACGCTATTTACAGTTTTTACAAGATGACCTCCCAGTTTTATTGGAACATGTACACTTTGACAGAAGACTAAGAATGTGGTTCCAACAAGACGGTGCGCCACCGCATTTTGCCCTTTGTGTAAGGAATTATCTCAATGTTCTGTTTCCTCGTCGTTGGATCGGCAGAGGTGGTGCTGTTATTTGGCCTCCGCGATCACCTGATCTAACTCCACTTGATTTTTCTTTATGGCGCTACATTAAAGATGTAGTCTACAAAAATCGACCAACGACTGCAGAAGACATGAAAACACGTATCAGAGGCGCTATTGCCAACATTCCTCAACAAGCGCTTCGAAATGTTGTGCAGAGTTTCCGACGTCGACTTGAGTTGTGTCTTGAAGTGAATGGTGGGAACATTGAGCACTTGTTGTAACGTCTTTCTAGTAGAACAATCCGTTGGCGCCTTTTTCTTTCTCCTTGATTTTTCTGTTTATCGTGTCTGAATTTGGAATATCGTTGACAAGTTCCATTTTTAGTATTTTGGAGCTCAGAAAGCATAAAAAACACATTATGTGTAACATCATTAGATTCATCTCATCGAGTACAACAACTTTTGTTACAAGAAAATTTTTGATCCCATATGAAAAAAATTAACTTATGCTTGTAGCATAAGAACATGAAGACTTAAATGCTCAAAACATATCTCATTATTTTTCCCACTTGGAGCCCTACAACTTCTATTCGAAAGATTTTTCGACTACCCACATTCAATAGTTATTGGGGTGTACAATTTTATCTCGGACACCCTGTATTTAATGTAAATAAGAAAAATATTAAGCAGAAAATGCAGAATTGGAAACTGAAGGCAGTGCCGATAACTTGTGGTTCTGTTCCGAGTAATCAATATTATGTTAATAGTGCTATACTGCATTGTGCTACTCATTGCGATCACTATGCTTGCTTATTAAGAGATACCAAAAATGATTGGATATCCATTGATGATGCAGTTATTTCAAAAGTTCGATGGCCGCGGAACGCAAAAGATGTATATATATTATTTTTGGAAAAAAAGAATGAAAATTCGAAAAAATATTAATTTGGGTAAAACTGCAGGAACGTAATTTTTTTCTTCACGAGAATGCCATGTGTAATAGATGTGGTAAATTTAACATATATGATTTTGAGTTGCGGAATGTGGTGAACCTATCTTAGGGATATACACAAAATTCTAGTTGGCGAAAGTCGGGTCCAGTCCTCAAGTCCCTAAGAAATACATATGTTGAAGCCAGCGATGAAAGTTGGTGTATTTGTCTAAAATTTGACTCAGACCCTTCACGACGGGTTGATACGTGAGTACCTCTGGGGGAAACTAATCTGAGAAGACATGACTCTCCCTAAAATTTTTTTATGCGATTCAACCATTTAAAGACTATTATAGATGATTTTATTCCGATGTAATTCCAAATAAAATATAGAGAACTAAAAAATTGAGGAGAAATTCTATTAATGGATAATTGTTTTATTTAAACATATTATTTTGCAAGTGATTGTTATGCTTTGCAAAAATGAGTGAAATCCTATAAAAAAATCACAAAAAAACTTTTGTGAAAAAATTTCGCCAAGTTGACGTTTTATTGGCTGATCCTATTTTACAAAAAAAATATGGTTACTTTTGTTTACAAAAAAAACTTGAAATAAAAAATACGCCAAGCACATCGTTCACAATTCATATTGGTTAGAGGAACCTGATATCTCAAGTGAATGAATCCAGGAACATTTATGAATAGCAAATCGCCATTCTAAACGCTAAATAACAAAACGTCCTCTGCAAATTGTCGGCTCAAGTCTGATCAATGAGTCTGAAACACATAAATGATACATGCGCTCATATGTCCATGTGTGAGCAGACTTTAATAGATCTGTGATTGCTAAACTGCCCATCTTGAAAAAACTAGCGCCACCAACGGTAACTAGCGTCGCCAATTGCCAATTCGATTTTCAGAAAAAAGTCCACTTGGCGCGCCCGGCATTGTATGTATACTTCAGAAAATAAAAATTGTATGTAAGTGAGTAGTTAATAGATAGATGGGTGTCGAACTTCATTTCTAGAAAGCAATAAACAAATTTCGGAGAAAATATTGTACAATCTCCGAAATTAAGTCAATCGTTGGTGATATCGTTACTGGAAAAACATTCGATTGTAGATTATCCCGATTCAACGGTCGATCGGGGAATCGGCGAGTCAAAATGTCGGTCATTTTGCGTTCCTGACATCAAATTACGCTTATAAACACAGCTTTCATGTTGATTGACGAGTATCCGACTGTCCCTAACGAAATCCCGCAGGGGGTGTAATGGCGGGTAAAACCGCCCTTACACACGGGGTGTGACGACCCCGCGGTCCCTGAGTCGAACTTGGTGTAAGGATTGGGATCCCCCTTTTGGGGGGTCTCAATAATTATACCTAGGGGGGTTGCGGGTGCAGGGTGAAACCCTGAACCCAGGGGGGGTTTCGGTGGGGGGGGGGTCGCAAGGGAGGGCGAAATCGGCTGGTGGAGGGGTGGTTCCACGTGGTGGAGGGGTGGGTCCACGTGGTGGAGGGCGAAATCGACGGGTGGAAGGGCGCGAGACCTACTTGCTGGGGGGTTCGGAGGGGGAGGGTCACGGATTTGGTCACGGTGGGCGGGCAGGACATAGGGAGACGCGAGGGAGGGCGAAATCGGCTGGTGGAGGGGTGGTTCCACGTGGTGGAGGGCGGAATCGGTTGGTGGACGGGTAATTCCACGCATGGGTGGGCGTTCGGGGGGACTGGCTGCTTCGCAGTGCGAAGGGCATGGACGCTGCGGTTCTCGCAAGTAGTTCCAGCCACGCGTTAGTAGTCGGAACCTCCCGCAACGGTGGAGGCCGGCGAAAACGCGACGCCACACGTGGGGGTTGGGTCAGGGGGAGTGGGTGGGTATCCCTCGGAAAAGGGATGGTTCGCGGGGGGTGCGGGGGAGGGGGGACTGGCTGCTTCGCAGTGCGAAGGGCATGGACATTGCGGTTCGCGCAACTTGTTCCAGCCACGCGTTAGTAGTTGGAACCTCCCGCAACGGTGGAGGCCGGCGAAAACGCGACGCCACACGCGGGGTTGGGTCTCAGGGGGAGTGGGTGGGTATCCCTGGGGAAAGGGACGGTTCGCGGGGTGGGTCGTCGGGTAGGATGGGTGGGTTCCCCCTTTCTGTGGGTCTGCTCCCTCTCTGCTCCTCTTTCGAGGGGAGTCGAGGCGGAGCACTCCTTCAGCGCCTCCACCGGGCCCCGATCCGAGCTCCCCAGCTCGGCGGGAACCGGAAGGCCCCCTCCCAGGGACGGTGCTCAGCGTCCCGAGCTACCCAGCTCGGTGCCGCGGGGAACCGCCCCATCTAATCCCTAATCCTCTTATTCATTCTTTTTCGTTTACTTTTCAGCTTTTCAGCTTCTGCCTTTTGGCACGGCCGGCGACCGTCTCGTCAAGCTTCAACCATGGCAGAGCATTATATGAAATCTATTCCGGAGTCTAAGCTGCCCCCAATCGGATCTCCGGGGGGGCACAATAATGCGTCCGTCGTGCGGCGAAGTCTGCGCATCGCTTCCCAGCATGCCAGAGGAACATCTACAGCGGCTACATCGAGGGACCCAAGGAGGGTGGTGCCCTCAAGGGTTCGTAGTCGCCCGCCGTGCGCCGGGGTACTGCCCTCCCGACGAGGGAAAGGTTCCAGCCTTCGTGCTGTCCACGAGGACGTCGAGGACGTCGCAGACAACCAGGGATTGACTGCGCAGCCGAGCCAGCCAACGCCTGGATCTTCAAGAACTTCGACCGGTGAGTCCACTCAATTATTAGGTAGGGTTCGCGAGTGCCACGTTAGTTTAAGTAGGATCGATAGGATCGATAGTCATCGCGTCGCGACCGGAGGCTCACCGGTACCCCCCGTTCCAATAGGTCATCCTCCCCGGACCCCTGCGATCGAGGGACCGGGCGCGCAACGCGACGTTAGAATACTGCAATTGAACATGTCCCGCTCAATTGCAGTAACCGGGGAGGTCTTCCAGTTAATTCGCAAAGAGCGTCTGGACATATTGTTGCTCCAAGAGCCGTATGCCATTCGTGAGGCGAACATCTGGGCCATCCGCGGCCTAGGAGTCGGAATGCGTATTGCCGCGAGCTCAACGGAGCGACCGTGAGCGGCCGTCGTTGCGTGCAACTCCATCGTGGAGATTGCTTACGTGTCCCAATTAAGTAATGCACATTGCGTTTGTGCTGAAGCCCGCGTCCCCGGTGGATCCTTCTTCGTCGTCTCCAGTTATTTTCAATACTCGGACGACATAGAAATACACCTGAGGCAGCTTGAAAAGGTTCTCAGCTGTCTCAGGGGTCGCCGCGTTCTGGTGGCGGCCGATTCGAACGCCCAACACTCCCTTTGGAGCCCCAGGACCACTGACCGTGGTGTCCTCCTGGGTGAGCTCATAGAGTCTTTCGGTCTCCGCGTCGCGAATGATGCTAGACAGGGCCCAACCTTCAGGAGTGCCGCAGGTACGTCGTTCATCGACGTCACACTGGCCACCCCTGGCATGTATAAATTCATACGTGCATGGAGGTTGGAGGACGAGTGGTCCACCGGTGACCACACGTCGGTTTTCTTTCGTTTAGCAATCCGCAGTTCCTCACAGCGCGTCAATAACTCGGGAGTCGGCGAGGGCTCTACCATGCGGTTCAACGTTCGTCGGGCCGACTGGGAAAAGTTCGAGGCGACCCTCGATGAGGAGGCCCGTGAGAAACTCGTGGACCATCCGCTGGATTCTACAGCGGATGTTGAGAGAATGGCAGAAGTACTGGGTGACGTACTCACCCAAGCCTGCCAAGATTCGATGCCGCGCCGCAGACATTACCGTCGCGCGAATCCGTGGTGGACCGAGGAGCTGACCAGCAAACGCAAACTGGTCAGTCGTCTCCGAAACGGCTACCGAAGGGAGACTAACCCTGACGCGCGAAAAATTAAACAGAGTAGGTATCGTGTAGTCCTGCGATCGCATACCAGGCTACTTAGGACAACTAAAGAAAATAGCTGGCGCGGTTACATAACGACCGAAAGTAATGCGAATCCCTGGGGCTTCCATTATAAATACGCGGCTGATAAATTACGTGTAGGCACGGTACTCAGCACACTTAGAACCGCGAATGGCACGACACTTACAATGCGTGAGACTACTGAGGTACTGTTGGACACACACGTACCTGACGATGACCCCAACGAAGACACACCCGAACAGACTGACATCCGTGAACGCGCGAGGAACATAACGGTCCAGACAGAGGACGCACGAGACTTGACGGACGACCAACTTAAGGGTCTCGTAAAGACCCTTAAGAACGACAAAGCCCCAGAATGCGATCTAGTTGAAGTTAGGGTCCTAAAAGTCGCGGTCATGAGGATGCCTCACATCTTCACGCGACTCTTCAACGCCTGCCTTAAGCACGGCGTTTTCCCCACCGTTTGGAAAGTCGGCACACTTCGTGCTCTCCTCAAAGGAGTTCACAAGGATTTGTCCGACCCCAAATCCTACCGTCCCATTTGCCTCTTGTCGGTTGTCGGGAAATTTTTCGAAAAGGTCCTGCACGGGATCCTTATGGCGAAAGTCCTTACTGAGGACAAAATATCAGGACGTCAATATGGCTTTCTGCCTGGACGCTCCACGGAAGACGCGATAGTAGAGTTGCGTGAATTAGTCGAACGCGGTAACGACAAGAGGTACGTCATTGGACTCCTTTTCGATATTTCAGGAGCCTTTGACAACGTGTGGTGGCCCCTAGTCCTCCAGTCTTTGGCGGATCGAGACTGTCCGAAGAATGTCTTTGAAGTGCTCCGGAGCTACTTTGACAATCGGACCGTCAAGATCGCCTGGAGCGACCAAGAGGTTTCCAAGCCGGCCACCCGGGGCTGTCCACAAGGATCAGTCCTGGGCCCCGCTTGCTGGAATCTCATGTTCGATGCCCTCCTCAAGAGCATCGAGCAGAATTTTGGTGATATCGAAGTAACCTACGCGGACGACCTTATCGCGGTCGTATCGGCCGACTCGCGTAAGGAAATGTAGAGGATAGGCCGAGCCGTCGCCGAACACATCGCGTCGTGGTGCGCGTCAGCGAAGCTCGAACTGTCGAGGAGCAAGACAGAGGCAATTGTCCTGTCATGCAACTCGCAGAAGAGAACGCCGCTGGTGCGGTACAGGTGGGATCGGGCGCGAAGGACACGCCGACGCGTGAAACCGGTGTTGGATATCCGCCCACCCGAGATTAGGCTCGACGGGGAGAAAATTAAATTCAAGGAGAGCGTGACGTACCTCGGGGTACATTTTAATAGAAACATGCGGGTCCGGACCCATACAAAATATATACAGGAAAAGGCTAGAGTCCTTTTCACTCGGCTATCGGCCCTAATGCACAAGCATTGGGGGCTCCGATACCGATCGGTTAAAGTCGTTTTTCAGGGCGTTTTTCAGGCTGTCGCGTCGTATGCAGCCCACGGGTGGGTGGACCGTTGCACACCGTACGACTGGAAGAAACTCCGTACCGCGCAGAGGAGCGCGCTGCTGACGGTGACTGGCGCGTATAGGACGGCTTCACACGAAGCACTCTGCGCAGCGGCGGGGGTGCTTCCTGTGGACCTATTATTGAGGGAAAGAGCAGCGCGCTACCAAGCCAAGAAAGGCATTGCGGTCAGAATAGGCGATGTAGAAATAGACCCCGCGAATCCGCGCGTTGATGACAACGGCCGCCCGATCGAGGCCGTCGAGGATATAAAGGCAGAGATCCGGAATCTCTGGAGGGATAGGTTTGAGCGGGCTTCAACCGGGAGGAACACCTTCGCGTTCTTCCCCGATACTGCGGCGCGCCTGGACGCTAAGTGGGTCGAGTGCGACCACTGGGTTTCGCAGGTCCTGACAGGGCATGGGCAATTCCGGTCTTATCTTCATGACCGGTGCCTTGCCCAGTCACGCAACTGCGAGTGCGACCAGGCTGAAGACACAGTCCAGCACTTCATCATGGACTGTCCGATATATGCACCACAGCGAGAGTGCATCGCGGGAATAATCGGGAATCGCCCATGGCCCCAGGCGGCACAAGCGCTAGTGTCGTCCAGGGAGTCATTCGCCGTGTTCGCGGATTTTTGCAAGGAATGCATGTGGCTAAAATGCGTGGAAGAGTACGCGGAAATTAGAAATCGCGGCGACGATGAGTGAATGAATGAATGGGAGCAACCAGCTCTCGTTGTCGGAGACGAGAGTCGAGGGATAGGAACCCGGTAACCTTCTCCGGGTAACCCTGTCCCGGTTGGAGATATGAATGAGTATTAGAGTCACCTCTTCTCTTTTCTTCCTCTTCTTCTATTCTATTTTTTTTAACCCCAAATACCCTTACCCACTTTTCACATTCTGGGTGTCAGGCTGACACCAAGGACCACCGCCCCGAGGTTCCCCGCGGGAGCCATGCCTGCGTCAGTCACTTGTGACCTGGCGCCGTCATGGTTGCAAAGTGTCCTTCGGCCTTCTGAACCGGCCGACAGTATGGATTTTTCCAATCCCCCCCTTGGCAGTGGGTAATGGCCTAAGTGTTAATTATCATGTAAGTAGAGTAGATTAATAGGCCATGCGAGGTTTCCGAAAACCATAACCTGGCAAGGTTGTTTTCATACTACCGCATTGAGTGTCCCTAACGAAATCCCGCAGGGGGTGTAATGGCGGGTAAAACCGCCCTTACACACGGGGTGTGACGACCCCGCGGTCCCTGAGTCGAACTTGGTGTAAGGATTGGGATCCCACTTTTGGGGGGTCTCAATAATTATACCTAGGGGGGTTGCGGGTGCAGGGTGAAACCCTGTGCCCAGGGGGGGTTTCGGTGGGGGGGGGTCGCGAATTGGGTCGCGAGGGAGGGCGAAATCGGCTGGTGGAGGGGTGGTTCCACGTGGTGGAGGTGTGAGTCCACGTGGTGGAGGGCGAAATCGACGGGCGGAGGGGCGCGAGACCTCCTTACTGGGGGGTTCGGAGGGGGAGGGTCGCGGATTTGGTCACGGTGGGTCGGCCGGACTTCGGGAGACGCGCGGGAGGGCGAAATCGGCTGGTGGAGGGGTGGTTCCACGGGGTGGAGGGCGGAATCGGTTGATGGACGGGTAATTCCACGCGCGGGTGGGGGTTCGGGGGGACAGGCTGCTTCGCAGGGCGAAGGGCATGGACATTGCGGTTCTCGCAAGTGGTTCCAGCCACGCGTTAGTAGTCGGAACCTCCCGCAACGGTGGAGGCCGGCGAAAACGCGACGCCACACGTGGGGGGTGGGCCAGGGGAAGTGGGTGGGTATCCCTCGGAAAAGGGACGGTTCGCGGGGTGGTGCGGGGGAGGGGGGACTGGCTGCTTCGCAGTGCGAAGGGCATGGACATTGCGGTTCTCGCAACTTGTTCCAGCCACGCATTAGTAGTCGGAACCTCCCGCAACGGTGGAGGCCGGCGAAAACGCGACGCCACACGTGGGGGTTGGGTCAGGGGGAGTGGGTGGGTATCCCTCGGGAAAGGGATGGTTCGCGGGGTGGGTCGTCGGGTGGGATGGGTGGGTTCCCTCTTTCTGTGGGTCTGCTCCCTCTCTGCTCCTCTTTCGAGGGGAGTCGAGGCGGAGCACTCCTTCAGCGCCTCCACCGGGCCCCGATCCGAGCTCCCCAGCTCGGCGGGAACCGGCAGGCCCCCTCCCAGGGACGGCGCCCAGCGTCTCGAGCTACCCAGCTCGGGCCGCGGGGAATCGTCCCACCTAATCCTAATCTTCTTATTCATTCTTTTCTTTTACTTTTCAGCCTTTCAGCTCATGCCTTTTGGCACGGCCGGCGACCGTCTCGTCAACTTCAACCATGGCAGAGCATTATTGCAAGAAATTTCCGGAGTCTAAGCTGCCCCCAATCGGATCTCCGGGGGGGCACGATAATGCGTCCGTCGTGCGGCGAAGTCTGCGCATCGCTTCCCAGCATGCCAGAGGAACATCACCAGCGACTACATCGAGGGACCCAAGGAGGGTGGTGCCCTCAAGGGTTCGTAGTCGCCCGCCGTGCGCCGGGGTACTGCCCTCCCGACGAGGGAAAGGTTCCAGCCTTCGTGCTGTCCACGAGGACGTCGAGGACTTCGCACACAACGAGGGATTGACTGCGCAGCCGAGCCAGCCAACGCCGGGATCTTCAAGATCATCAACCGGTGAGTCCACTCATTTATTAGGTAGGGTCCGCGAGTGCCAAGTTAATTTAAGTAGGATCGATAGTCATCGCGTCGCGACCGGAGGCTCACCGGTACCCCCCGTTCCAATAGGTCATCCTCCCCGGACCCCTGCGATCGAGGGACCGGGCGCGCAACGCGACGTTAGAATACTGCAATTGAACATGTCCCGCTCAATTGCAGTAACCGGGGAGGTCTTCCAGTTAATTCGCAAAGAGCGTCTGGACATATTGTTGCTCCAAGAGCCGTATGCCATTCGTGAGGCGAACACCTGGGCCATCCGCGGCCTAGGAGTCGGAATGCGTATTGCCGCGAGCTCAACGGAGCGCCCGTGGGCGGCCGTCGTTGCGTGCAACTCCATCGTGGAGATTGCTTACGTGTCCCAATTAAGTAATGCACATTGCGTTTGTGCTGAAGCCCGCGTCCCCGGTGGATCCTTCTTCGTCGTCTCCAGTTATTTTCAATACTCGGACGACATAGAAATCCACCTGAGGCAGCTTGAAAAATTTCTTAGCTGTCTCAGGGGTCGCCGCGTTCTGGTTGCGGCCGATTCCAACGCCCAACACTCCCTTTGGAGCCCCAGGACCACTGACCGTGGTGTCCTCCTGGGCGAGCTCATCGAGTCTTTCGGTCTCCGCATCGCGAATGATGCTAGGCAGGGCCCAACCTTCAGGAGTGCCGCGGGTACGTCGTTCATCGACGTCACACTGGCCACCCCTGGCATGTATAAATTCATACGTGCATGGAGGTTGGAGGACGAGTGGTCCACCGGTGACCACACGTCGGTTTTCTTTCGTTTAGCAATCCGCAGTTCCTCACAGCGCGTCAATAACTCGGGAGTCGGCGAGGGCTCTACCATGCGGTTCAACGTTCGTCGGGCCGACTGGGAAAAGTTCGAGGCGACCCTCGATGAGGAGGCCCGTGAGAAACTCGTGGACCATCCGCTGGATTCTACAGCGGATGTTGAGAGAATGGCAGAAGTACTGGGTGACGTACTCACCAAAGCCTGCCAAGATTCGATGCCGCGCCGCAGACATTACCGTCGCGCGAATCCGTGGTGGACCGAGGAGCTGACCAGCAAACGCAAACTGGTCAGTCGTCTCCGAAACGGCTACCGAAGGAGACTAACCCTGACGCGCGAAAAATTAAACAGAGTAGGTATCGTGTAGTCCTGCGATCGTATACCAGGCTACTTAGGACAACTAAAGAAAATAGCTGGCGCGGTTACATAACGACCGAAAGTAATGCGAATCCCTGGGGCTTCCATTATAAATACGCGGCTGATAAATTACGTGTAGGCACGGTACTCAGCACACTTAGAACCGCGAATGGCACGACACTTACAATGCGTGAGACTACTGAGGTACTGTTGGACACACACGTACCTGACGATGACCCCAACGAAGACACACCCGAACAGACTGACAGCCGTGAACGCGCGAGGAACTTAACGGTCCAGACAGAGGACGCACGAGACTTGACGGACGACCAACTTAAGGGTCTCGTCAAGACCCTTAAGAATGACAAAGCCCCAGGATGCGATTTAGTTGAGGTTAGAGTCCTAAAAGTCGCGGTCATGAGGATGCCTCACATCTTCACGCGACTCTTCAACGCCTGCCTTAAGCACGGCGTTTTCCCCACCGTTTGGAAAGTCGGCACACTTCGTGCTCTCCTCAAAGGAGTTCACAAGGATGTGTCCGACCCCAAATCGTACCGTCCCATTTGCCTCTTATCGGTTGTCGGGAAATTTTTCGAAAAGGTCCTTCACGGGATCCTTACGGCGAAAGTCCTTACCGAGGACAGAATATCAGGACGTCAATATGGCTTTCTGCCTGGACGATCCACGGAAGACGCGATAGTAGAGTTGCGTGAACTAGTCGAGCGCGGTAACGACAAGAGGTACGTCATTGGACTCCTATTCGATATCTCAGGAGCCTTTGACAACGTGTGGTGGCCCCTGGTCCTCCAGTCTTTGGCGGATCGAGACAGCCCGAAGAATGTCTTTGAAGTGCTCCGGAGCTACTTCGACAATCGGACTGTCAAGATCGCCTGGAGCGACCAAGAGGTTTCCAAGCCGGCCACCCGGGGCTGTCCGCAAGGATCAGTCCTCGGCCCCGCTTGCTGGAATCTCATGTTCGATGCCCTCCTCAAGAGCATCGAGCAGAATTTTGGTGACATCGAAGTCGCCTACGCGGACGACCTTATCGCGGTCGTATCGGCCGACTCGCGTAAGGAAATAGAGAGGATAGGCCGAGCCGTCGCCGAACACATCGCGTCGTGGTGCGCGTCAGCGAAGCTCGAACTGTCGAGGAGCAAGACAGAGGCAATTGTCCTGTCATGCAACTCGCAGAAGAGAGCCACGCTGGTGCGGTATAGGTGGGATCGGGCGCGAAGGACACGCCGACGCGTGAAACCGGTGTTGGGTATCCGCCCACCCGAGATTAGGCTCGACGGGGAGAAAATTAAATTCAAGGAGAGCGTGAGGTACCTCGGGGTACATTTTAATAGAAACATGCGGGTCCGGACCCATACAAAATATATACAGGAAAAGGCTAGAGTCCTTTTCACTCGGCTATCGGCCCTAATGCACAAGCATTGGGGGCTCCGATACCGATCGGTTAAAGTCGTTTTTCAGGGCGTTTTTCAGGCTGTCGCGTCGTATGCAGCCCACGGGTGGGTGGACCGTTGCACACCGTACGACTGGAAGAAACTCCGTACCGCGCAGAGGAGCGCGCTGCTGACGGTGACTGGCGCGTATAGGACGGCTTCACACGAAGCACTCTGCGCAGCGGCGGGGGTGCTTCCTGTGGACCTATTATTGAGGGAAAGAGCAGCGCGCTACCAAGCCAAGAAAGGCATTGCGGTCAGAATAGGCGATGTAGAAATAGACCCCGCGAATCCGCGCGTTAATGACAACGGCCGCCCGATCGAGGCCGTCGAGGATATAAAGGCAGAGATCCGGAATCTCTGGAGGGATAGGTTTGAGGGGGCTTCAACCGGGAGGAACACCTTTGCGTTCTTCCCCGATACTGCGGCGCGCCTGGAAGCTAAGTGGGTCGAGTGCGACCACTGGGTCTCGCAGGTCCTGACAGGGCATGGGCAATTCCGGTCCTATCTTCACGACCGGGGCCTTGCCCAGTCACGCAACTGCGAGTGCGACCAGGCTGAAGACACAGTCCAGCATTTTATTATGGACTGTCCGATATATGCACCACAGCGGGAGTGCATCGCGGGAATAATCGGGAATCGCCCATGGCCCCAGGCGGCACAAGCGCTAGTGTCGTCCAGGGAGTCATTCGCCGTGTTCGCGGATTTTTGCAGGGAATGTATGTGGCTGAAATGCGTGGAAGCGTACGCGGAAATAAGAAGTCGCGGCGACGATGAGTGAACGAATGAATGGGACCAACCAGCTCTCGTTGTCGGAGACGAGAGTCGCGGGACAGGAACCCGGTAACCTTCTCCGGGTAACCCTGTCCCGGTTGGAGATATGAATGAGAATTAAATTCACCTCTTCTCCTTTCTTCCTCTTCTTCTATTCTATTTCTTTTAACCCCAAATACCCTTATCCACTTTTCACATTCTGGGTGTCAGGCTGACACCAAGGACCACCGCCCCGAGGTTCCCCGCGGGAGCCATGCCTGCGTCAGTCACTTGTGACCTGGCGCCGTCATGGTTGCAAAGTGTCCTTCGGCCATCTGAACCGGCCGACAGTATGGATTTTTCCAACCCCCCCTTTGGCAGTGGGTAATGGCCTAAGTGTTTGTTATTATGTAAGTAGAGTAGATTAATAGGCCATGCGAGGTTTCCGATAACCATAACCTGGCAAGGTTGTTTTCATAATACCGCATTGAGTGTCCCTAACGAAACATTTCGAAGGGAAAGCATCGAAAAGAACCACGGATGGGACTTGGAAAATTTTTTCAACAATCGAGATGGTCTCATAGATAATATCTCAAATACGAAAAACGAGTATACCTGTTCGTTCCTGAATAACCAAGACAACATATTGACAGAGAGAAAGTTGATACGATTATTGTTGATACGTCAAGATGGTTGTCCACATTCTCAATCCCCCTCGAAAACCGGCCAGCGGGTAATTGGCGAGTCAAAATGTCGGTCATTTTGCGTTCCTGACATCAAATTACGCTTATTAACACAGCTTTCATGTTGAGTGACGAGTATCCGACTGTCCCTAACGAAAAATTTCGAAGCGCAAGAATTGAAAAATCCTACGTCATGGGAAATGGAAAATTTTTCAACAATCGAAATGGTCACATAGATAATATCTCAAATACGAACAACGAGTATACCTATTCGTTCCTGAATAACCAAGACAACATATTGACAGAGAAAAAGTTGATACGATCATTGTTGGTACGTCAAAATGGTTGTCCACATTCTCAATCCCCCTCGAAAACCGGCCAGCGGGTAATTGGCGAGTCAAAATGTCGGTCATTTGGCGTTCCTGACATCAAATTACGCTTATAAACACAGTTTTCATGTTGATTGACGAGTATCCGACTGTCCCTAACGAAAAATTTCGAAGCGCAAGAATTGAAAAATCCTACGTCATGGGACATGGAAAATTTTTCAACAATCGAAATGGTCACATAGATAATATCTCAAATACGAAAAACGAGTATACCCATTCGTTCCTGAATAACCAAGACAACATATTGACAGAGAAAAAGTTGATACGATCATTGTTGGTACGTCAAAATGGTGGTCCACATTCTCAATTCCCCTCGAAAACCGGCCAGCGGGTAATTGGCGAGTCAAAATGTCGGTCATTTTGCGTTCCTGACATCAAATTACGCTTATAAACACAGCTTTCATGTTGATTGACGAGTATCCGACTGTCCCTAACGAAATCCCGCAGGGGGTGTAATGGCGGGTAAAACCGCCCTTACACACGGGGTGTGACGACCCCGCGGTCCCTGAGTCGAACTTGGTGTAAGGATTGGGATCCCCCTTTTGGGGGGTCTCAATAATTATACCAAGGGGGGGTTTGCGGGTGCAGGGTGAACCCCTGTGCCCAGGGGGGGTTTCGGAGGAGGGGGAAGTCGCGAATTGGGACGCGAGGGAGGGCGAAATCGGCCGGTGGAGGGGTGGTTCCACGTGGTGGAGGAGCGGGTCCACGTGGTGGAGGGCGAGATCGGCGGGTGGAGGGCCGCGAGCCCTACCTATTGGGGGGTTTGGAGGGGGAGGGTCGCGGTGGGGTGGGCCGGACTTCGGGAGACGCGAGGGAGGGCGAAATTGGCCGGTGGAGGGGTGGTTCCACGTGGTGGAGGGCGGAATCGGTTGGTGGACGGGCAATTCCACGCGTGGGTGGGGGTTCGGGGGGACTGGCTGCTTTGCAGTGCGAAGGGCATGGACGCTGCGGTTCTCGCAAGTAGTTCCAGCCACGCGTTAGTAGTCGGAACCTCCCGCAACGGTGGAGGCAAGGCGAAAACGCGACGCCACACGTGGGGGCTGGGTCAGGGGGAGTGGGTGGGTATCCCTCGGAAAAGGGACGGTTCGCGGGGTGGTGCGGGGGAGGGGGGACTGGCTGCTTCGCAGTGCGAAGGGCATGGACATTGCGGTTCTCGCAACTTGTTCCAGCCACGTGTTAGTAGTCGGATCCTCCCGCAACGGTGGAGGCCGGCGAAAACGCGACGCCACACGTGGGGTTGGGTCTCAGGGGGTGGGGGCGGGTATCCCTCGGGAAAGGGACGGTTCGCGGGGTGGGTCGTCGGGTGGGATGGGTGGGTTCCCCCTTTCTGTGGGTCTGCTCCCTCTCTGCTCCTCTTTCGAGGGGTGTCGAGGGGGAGCACTCCTTCAGCGCCTCCACCGGGCCCTGATCCGAGCTCCCCAGCTCGGCGGGAACCGGAAGGCCCCCTCCCAGGGACGGCGCCCAGCGTCTCGAGCTACCCAGCTCGGGCCGCGGGGAATCGTCCCACCTAATCCTAATCTTCTTATTCATTCTTTTCTTTTACTTTTCAGCCTTTCAGCTCATGCCTTTTGGCACGGCCGGCGACCGTCTCGTCAACTTCAACCATGGCAGAGCATTATTGCAAGAAATTTCCGGAGTCTAAGCTGCCCCCAATCGGATCTCCGGGGGGGCACGATAATGCGTCCGTCGTGCGGCGAAGTCTGCGCATCGCTTCCCAGCATGCCAGAGGAACATCACCAGCGACTACATCGAGGGACCCAAGGAGGGTGGTGCCCTCAAGGGTTCGTAGTCGCCCGCCGTGCGCCGGGGTACTGCCCTCCCGACGAGGGAAAGGTTCCAGCCTTCGTGCTGTCCACGAGGACGTCGAGGACTTCGCACACAACGAGGGATTGACTGCGCAGCCGAGCCAGCCAACGCCGGGATCTTCAAGATCATCAACCGGTGAGTCCACTCATTTATTAGGTAGGGTCCGCGAGTGCCAAGTTAATTTAAGTAGGATCGATAGTCATCGCGTCGCGACCGGAGGCTCACCGGTACCCCCCGTTCCAATAGGTCATCCTCCCCGGACCCCTGCGATCGAGGGACCGGGCGCGCAACGCGACGTTAGAATACTGCAATTGAACATGTCCCGCTCAATTGCAGTAACCGGGGAGGTCTTCCAGTTAATTCGCAAAGAGCGTCTGGACATATTGTTGCTCCAAGAGCCGTATGCCATTCGTGAGGCGAACACCTGGGCCATCCGCGGCCTAGGAGTCGGAATGCGTATTGCCGCGAGCTCAACGGAGCGACCGTGGGCGGCCGTCGTTGCGTGCAACTCCATCGTGGAGATTGCTTACGTGTCCCAATTAAGTAATGCACATTGCGTTTGTGCTGAAGCCCGCGTCCCCGGTGGATCCTTCTTCGTCGTCTCCAGTTATTTTCAATACTCGGACGACATAGAAATCCACCTGAGGCAGCTTGAAAAGGTTCTTAGCTGTCTCAGGGGTCGCCGCGTTCTGGTGGCGGCCGATTCCAACGCCCAACACTCCCTTTGGAGCCCCAGGACCACTGACCGTGGTGTCCTCCTGGGCGAGCTCATCGAGTCTTTCGGTCTCCGCATCGCGAATGATGCTAGGCAGGGCCCAACCTTCAGGAGTGCCGCGGGTACGTCGTTCATCGACGTCACACTGGCCACCCCTGGCATGTATAAATTCATACGTGCATGGAGGTTGGAGGACGAGTGGTCCACCGGTGACCACACGTCGGTTTTCTTTCGTTTAGCAATCCGCAGTTCCTCACAGCGCGTCAATAACTCGGGAGTCGGCGAGGGCTCTACCATGCGGTTCAACGTTCGTCGGGCCGACTGGGAAAAGTTCGAGGCGACCCTCGATGAGGAGGCCCGTGAGAAACTCGTGGACCATCCGCTGGATTCTACAGCGGATGTTGAGAGAATGGCAGAAGTACTGGGTGACGTACTCACCAAAGCCTGCCAAGATTCGATGCCGCGCCGCAGACATTACCGTCGCGCGAATCCGTGGTGGACCGAGGAGCTGACCAGCAAACGCAAACTGGTCAGTCGTCTCCGAAACGGCTACCGAAGGGAGACTAACCCTGACGCGCGAAAAATTAAACAGAGTAGGTATCGTGTAGTCCTGCGATCGTATACCAGGCTACTTAGGACAACTAAAGAAAATAGCTGGCGCGGTTACATAACGACCGAAAGTAATGCGAATCCCTGGGGCTTCCATTATAAATACGCGGCTGATAAATTACGTGTAGGCACGGTACTCAGCACACTTAGAACCGCGAATGGCACGACACTTACAATGCGTGAGACTACTGAGGTACTGTTGGACACACACGTACCTGACGATGACCCCAACGAAGACACACCCGAACAGACTGACATCCGTGAACGCGCGAGGAACTTAACGGTCCAGACAGAGGACGCACGAGACTTGACGGACGACCAACTTAAGGGTCTCGTCAAGACCCTTAAGAATGACAAAGCCCCAGGATGCGATTTAGTTGAGGTTAGAGTCCTAAAAGTCGCGGTCATGAGGATGCCTCACATCTTCACGCGACTCTTCAACGCCTGCCTTAAGCACGGCGTTTTCCCCACCGTTTGGAAAGTCGGCACACTTCGTGCTCTCCTCAAAGGAGTTCACAAGGATGTGTCCGACCCCAAATCGTACCGTCCCATTTGCCTCTTATCGGTTGTCGGGAAATTTTTCGAAAAGGTCCTTCACGGGATCCTTACGGCGAAAGTCCTTACCGAGGACAAAATATCAGGACGTCAATATGGCTTTCTGCCTGGACGATCCACGGAAGACGCGATAGTAGAGTTGCGTGAACTAGTCGAGCGCGGTAACGACAAGAGGTACGTCATTGGACTCCTATTCGATATCTCAGGAGCCTTTGACAACGTGTGGTGGCCCCTGGTCCTCCAGTCTTTGGCGGATCGAGACTGCCCGAAGAATGTCTTTGAAGTGCTCCGGAGCTACTTCGACAATCGGACTGTCAAGATCGCCTGGAGCGACCAAGAGGTTTCCAAGCCGGCCACCCGGGGCTGTCCGCAAGGATCAGTCCTCGGCCCCGCTTGCTGGAATCTCATGTTCGATGCCCTCCTCAAGAGCATCGAGCAGAATTTTGGTGACATCGAAGTCGCCTACGCGGACGACCTTATCGCGGTCGTATCGGCCGACTCGCGTAAGGAAATAGAGAGGATAGGCCGAGCCGTCGCCGAACACATCGCGTCGTGGTGCGCGTCAGCGAAGCTCGAACTGTCGAGGAGCAAGACAGAGGCAATTGTCCTGTCATGCAACTCGCAGAAGAGAGCGCCGCTGGTGCGGTATAGGTGGGATCGGGCGCGAAGGACACGCCGACGCGTGAAACCGGTGTTGGGTATCCGCCCACCCGAGATTAGGCTCGACGGGGAGAAAATTAATTTCAAGGAGAGCGTGAGGTACCTCGGGGTACATTTTAATAGAAACATGCGGGTCCGGACCCATACAAAATATATACAGGAAAAGGCTAGAGTCCTTTTCACTCGGCTATCGGCCCTAATGCACAAGCATTGGGGGCTCCGATACCGATCGGTTAAAGTCGTTTTTCAGGGCGTTTTTCAGGCTGTCGCGTCGTATGCAGCCCACGGGTGGGTGGACCGTTGCACACCGTACGACTGGAAGAAACTCCGTACCGCGCAGAGGAGCGCGCTGCTGACGGTGACTGGCGCGTATAGGACGGCTTCACACGAAGCACTCTGCGCAGCGGCGGGGGTGCTTCCTGTGGACCTATTATTGAGGGAAAGAGCAGCGCGCTACCAAGCCAAGAAAGGCATTGCGGTCAGAATAGGCGATGTAGAAATAGACCCCGCGAATCCGCGCGTTAATGACAACGGCCGCCCGATCGAGGCCGTCGAGGATATAAAGGCAGAGATCCGGAATCTCTGGAGGGATAGGTTTGAGGGGGCTTCAACCGGGAGGAACACCTTTGCGTTCTTCCCCGATACTGCGGCGCGCCTGGAAGCTAAGTGGGTCGAGTGCGACCACTGGGTCTCGCAGGTCCTGACAGGGCATGGGCAATTCCGGTCCTATCTTCACGACCGGGGCCTTGCCCAGTCACGCAACTGCGAGTGCGACCAGGCTGAAGACACAGTCCAGCATTTTATTATGGACTGTCCGATATATGCACCACAGCGGGAGTGCATCGCGGGAATAATCGGGAATCGCCCATGGCCCCAGGCGGCACAAGCGCTAGTGTCGTCCAGGGAGTCATTCGCCGTGTTCGCGGATTTTTGCAGGGAATGTATGTGGCTGAAATGCGTGGAAGCGTACGCGGAAATAAGAAGTCGCGGCGACGATGAGTGAACGAATGAATGGGACCAACCAGCTCTCGTTGTCGGAGACGAGAGTCGCGGGACAGGAACCCGGTAACCTTCTCCGGGTAACCCTGTCCCGGTTGGAGATATGAATGAGAATTAAATTCACCTCTTCTCCTTTCTTCCTCTTCTTCTATTCTATTTCTTTTAACCCCAAATACCCTTATCCACTTTTCACATTCTGGGTGTCAGGCTGACACCAAGGACCACCGCCCCGAGGTTCCCCGCGGGAGCCATGCCTGCGTCAGTCACTTGTGACCTGGCGCCGTCATGGTTGCAAAGTGTCCTTCGGCCATCTGAACCGGCCGACAGTATGGATTTTTCCAACCCCCCCTTTGGCAGTGGGTAATGGCCTAAGTGTTTGTTATTATGTAAGTAGAGTAGATTAATAGGCCATGCGAGGTTTCCGAAAACCATAACCTGGCAAGGTTGTTTTCATAATACCGCATTGAGTGTCCCTAACGAAAAATTTCGAAGGGAAAGCATCGAAAAGAGCCACGGATGGGACTTGGAAAATTTTTTCAACAATCGAGATGGTCTCATAGATAATATCTCAAATACGAAAAACGAGTATACCTGTTCGTTCCTGAATAACCAAGACAACATATTGACAGAGAGAAAGTTGATACGATTATTGTTGATACGTCAAGATGGTTGTCCACATTCTCAATCCCCCTCGAAAACCGGCCAGCGGGTAATTGGCGAGTCAAAATGTCGGTCATTTGGCGTTCCTGACATCAAATTACGCTTATAAACACAGTTTTCATGTTGATTGACGAGTATCCGACTGTCCCTAACGAAAAATTTCGAAGCGCAAGAATTGAAAAATCCTACGTCATGGGACATGGAAAATTTTTCAACAATCGAAATGGTCACATAGATAATATCTCAAATACGAAAAACGAGTATACCCATTCGTTCCTGAATAACCAAGACAACATATTGACAGAGAAAAAGTTGATACGATCATTGTTGGTACGTCAAAATGGTGGTCCACATTCTCAATTCCCCTCGAAAACCGGCCAGCGGGTAATTGGCGAGTCAAAATGTCGGTCATTTTGCGTTCCTGACATCAAATTACGCTTATAAACACAGCTTTCATGTTGATTGACGAGTATCCGACTGTCCCTAACGAAATCCCGCAGGGGGTGTAATGGCGGGTAAAACCGCCCTTACACACGGGGTGTGACGACCCCGCGGTCCCTGAGTCGAACTTGGTGTAAGGATTGGGATCCCCCTTTTGGGGGGTCTCAATAATTATACCAAGGGGGGGTTGCGGGTGCAGGGTGAACCCCTGTGCCCAGGGGGGGTTTCGGAGGAGGGGGAAGTCGCGAATTGGGACGCGAGGGAGGGCGAAATCGGCCGGTGGAGGGGTGGTTCCACGTGGTGGAGGAGCGGGTCCACGTGGTGGAGGGCGAGATCGGCGGGTGGAGGGCCGCGAGCCCTACCTATTGGGGGGTTTGGAGGGGGAGGGTCGCGGTGGGGTGGGCCGGACTTCGGGAGACGCGAGGGAGGGCGAAATTGGCCGGTGGAGGGGTGGTTCCACGTGGTGGAGGGCGGAATCGGTTGGTGGACGGGCAATTCCACGCGTGGGTGGGGGTTCGGGGGGACTGGCTGCTTTGCAGTGCGAAGGGCATGGACGCTGCGGTTCTCGCAAGTAGTTCCAGCCACGCGTTAGTAGTCGGAACCTCCCGCAACGGTGGAGGCAAGGCGAAAACGCGACGCCACACGTGGGGGCTGGGTCAGGGGGAGTGGGTGGGTATCCCTCGGAAAAGGGACGGTTCGCGGGGTGGTGCGGGGGAGGGGGGACTGGCTGCTTCGCAGTGCGAAGGGCATGGACATTGCGGTTCTCGCAACTTGTTCCAGCCACGTGTTAGTAGTCGGATCCTCCCGCAACGGTGGAGGCCGGCGAAAACGCGACGCCACACGTGGGGTTGGGTCTCAGGGGGTGGGGGCGGGTATCCCTCGGGAAAGGGACGGTTCGCGGGGTGGGTCGTCGGGTGGGATGGGTGGGTTCCCCCTTTCTGTGGGTCTGCTCCCTCTCTGCTCCTCTTTCGAGGGGTGTCGAGGGGGAGCACTCCTTCAGCGCCTCCACCGGGCCCTGATCCGAGCTCCCCAGCTCGGCGGGAACCGGAAGGCCCCCTCCCAGGGACGGCGCCCAGCGTCTCGAGCTACCCAGCTCGGGCCGCGGGGAATCGTCCCACCTAATCCTAATCTTCTTATTCATTCTTTTCTTTTACTTTTCAGCCTTTCAGCTCATGCCTTTTGGCACGGCCGGCGACCGTCTCGTCAACTTCAACCATGGCAGAGCATTATTGCAAGAAATTTCCGGAGTCTAAGCTGCCCCCAATCGGATCTCCGGGGGGGCACGATAATGCGTCCGTCGTGCGGCGAAGTCTGCGCATCGCTTCCCAGCATGCCAGAGGAACATCACCAGCGACTACATCGAGGGACCCAAGGAGGGTGGTGCCCTCAAGGGTTCGTAGTCGCCCGCCGTGCGCCGGGGTACTGCCCTCCCGACGAGGGAAAGGTTCCAGCCTTCGTGCTGTCCACGAGGACGTCGAGGACTTCGCACACAACGAGGGATTGACTGCGCAGCCGAGCCAGCCAACGCCGGGATCTTCAAGATCATCAACCGGTGAGTCCACTCATTTATTAGGTAGGGTCCGCGAGTGCCAAGTTAATTTAAGTAGGATCGATAGTCATCGCGTCGCGACCGGAGGCTCACCGGTACCCCCCGTTCCAATAGGTCATCCTCCCCGGACCCCTGCGATCGAGGGACCGGGCGCGCAACGCGACGTTAGAATACTGCAATTGAACATGTCCCGCTCAATTGCAGTAACCGGGGAGGTCTTCCAGTTAATTCGCAAAGAGCGTCTGGACATATTGTTGCTCCAAGAGCCGTATGCCATTCGTGAGGCGAACACCTGGGCCATCCGCGGCCTAGGAGTCGGAATGCGTATTGCCGCGAGCTCAACGGAGCGACCGTGGGCGGCCGTCGTTGCGTGCAACTCCATCGTGGAGATTGCTTACGTGTCCCAATTAAGTAATGCACATTGCGTTTGTGCTGAAGCCCGCGTCCCCGGTGGATCCTTCTTCGTCGTCTCCAGTTATTTTCAATACTCGGACGACATAGAAATCCACCTGAGGCAGCTTGAAAAGGTTCTTAGCTGTCTCAGGGGTCGCCGCGTTCTGGTGGCGGCCGATTCCAACGCCCAACACTCCCTTTGGAGCCCCAGGACCACTGACCGTGGTGTCCTCCTGGGCGAGCTCATCGAGTCTTTCGGTCTCCGCATCGCGAATGATGCTAGGCAGGGCCCAACCTTCAGGAGTGCCGCGGGTACGTCGTTCATCGACGTCACACTGGCCACCCCTGGCATGTATAAATTCATACGTGCATGGAGGTTGGAGGACGAGTGGTCCACCGGTGACCACACGTCGGTTTTCTTTCGTTTAGCAATCCGCAGTTCCTCACAGCGCGTCAATAACTCGGGAGTCGGCGAGGGCTCTACCATGCGGTTCAACGTTCGTCGGGCCGACTGGGAAAAGTTCGAGGCGACCCTCGATGAGGAGGCCCGTGAGAAACTCGTGGACCATCCGCTGGATTCTACAGCGGATGTTGAGAGAATGGCAGAAGTACTGGGTGACGTACTCACCAAAGCCTGCCAAGATTCGATGCCGCGCCGCAGACATTACCGTCGCGCGAATCCGTGGTGGACCGAGGAGCTGACCAGCAAACGCAAACTGGTCAGTCGTCTCCGAAACGGCTACCGAAGGGAGACTAACCCTGACGCGCGAAAAATTAAACAGAGTAGGTATCGTGTAGTCCTGCGATCGTATACCAGGCTACTTAGGACAACTAAAGAAAATAGCTGGCGCGGTTACATAACGACCGAAAGTAATGCGAATCCCTGGGGCTTCCATTATAAATACGCGGCTGATAAATTACGTGTAGGCACGGTACTCAGCACACTTAGAACCGCGAATGGCACGACACTTACAATGCGTGAGACTACTGAGGTACTGTTGGACACACACGTACCTGACGATGACCCCAACGAAGACACACCCGAACAGACTGACATCCGTGAACGCGTGAGGAACTTAACGGTCCAGACAGAGGACGCACGAGACTTGACGGACGACCAACTTAAGGGTCTCGTCAAGACCCTTAAGAATGACAAAGCCCCAGGATGCGATTTAGTTGAGGTTAGAGTCCTAAAAGTCGCGGTCATGAGGATGCCTCACATCTTCACGCGACTCTTCAACGCCTGCCTTAAGCACGGCGTTTTCCCCACCGTTTGGAAAGTCGGCACACTTCGTGCTCTCCTCAAAGGAGTTCACAAGGATGTGTCCGACCCCAAATCGTACCGTCCCATTTGCCTCTTATCGGTTGTCGGGAAATTTTTCGAAAAGGTCCTTCACGGGATCCTTACGGCGAAAGTCCTTACCGAGGACAAAATATCAGGACGTCAATATGGCTTTCTGCCTGGACGATCCACGGAAGACGCGATAGTAGAGTTGCGTGAACTAGTCGAGCGCGGTAACGACAAGAGGTACGTCATTGGACTCCTATTCGATATCTCAGGAGCCTTTGACAACGTGTGGTGGCCCCTGGTCCTCCAGTCTTTGGCGGATCGAGACTGCCCGAAGAATGTCTTTGAAGTGCTCCGGAGCTACTTCGACAATCGGACTGTCAAGATCGCCTGGAGCGACCAAGAGGTTTCCAAGCCGGCCACCCGGGGCTGTCCGCAAGGATCAGTCCTCGGCCCCGCTTGCTGGAATCTCATGTTCGATGCCCTCCTCAAGAGCATCGAGCAGAATTTTGGTGACATCGAAGTCGCCTACGCGGACGACCTTATCGCGGTCGTATCGGCCGACTCGCGTAAGGAAATAGAGAGGATAGGCCGAGCCGTCGCCGAACACATCGCGTCGTGGTGCGCGTCAGCGAAGCTCGAACTGTCGAGGAGCAAGACAGAGGCAATTGTCCTGTCATGCAACTCGCAGAAGAGAGCGCCGCTGGTGCGGTATAGGTGGGATCGGGCGCGAAGGACACGCCGACGCGTGAAACCGGTGTTGGGTATCCGCCCACCCGAGATTAGGCTCGACGGGGAGAAAATTAATTTCAAGGAGAGCGTGAGGTACCTCGGGGTACATTTTAATAGAAACATGCGGGTCCGGACCCATACAAAATATATACAGGAAAAGGCTAGAGTCCTTTTCACTCGGCTATCGGCCCTAATGCACAAGCATTGGGGGCTCCGATACCGATCGGTTAAAGTCGTTTTTCAGGGCGTTTTTCAGGCTGTCGCGTCGTATGCAGCCCACGGGTGGGTGGACCGTTGCACACCGTACGACTGGAAGAAACTCCGTACCGCGCAGAGGAGCGCGCTGCTGACGGTGACTGGCGCGTATAGGACGGCTTCACACGAAGCACTCTGCGCAGCGGCGGGGGTGCTTCCTGTGGACCTATTATTGAGGGAAAGAGCAGCGCGCTACCAAGCCAAGAAAGGCATTGCGGTCAGAATAGGCGATGTAGAAATAGACCCCGCGAATCCGCGCGTTAATGACAACGGCCGCCCGATCGAGGCCGTCGAGGATATAAAGGCAGAGATCCGGAATCTCTGGAGGGATAGGTTTGAGGGGGCTTCAACCGGGAGGAACACCTTTGCGTTCTTCCCCGATACTGCGGCGCGCCTGGAAGCTAAGTGGGTCGAGTGCGACCACTGGGTCTCGCAGGTCCTGACAGGGCATGGGCAATTCCGGTCCTATCTTCACGACCGGGGCCTTGCCCAGTCACGCAACTGCGAGTGCGACCAGGCTGAAGACACAGTCCAGCATTTTATTATGGACTGTCCGATATATGCACCACAGCGGGAGTGCATCGCGGGAATAATCGGGAATCGCCCATGGCCCCAGGCGGCACAAGCGCTAGTGTCGTCCAGGGAGTCATTCGCCGTGTTCGCGGATTTTTGCAGGGAATGTATGTGGCTGAAATGCGTGGAAGCGTACGCGGAAATAAGAAGTCGCGGCGACGATGAGTGAACGAATGAATGGGACCAACCAGCTCTCGTTGTCGGAGACGAGAGTCGCGGGACAGGAACCCGGTAACCTTCTCCGGGTAACCCTGTCCCGGTTGGAGATATGAATGAGAATTAAATTCACCTCTTCTCCTTTCTTCCTCTTCTTCTATTCTATTTCTTTTAACCCCAAATACCCTTATCCACTTTTCACATTCTGGGTGTCAGGCTGACACCAAGGACCACCGCCCCGAGGTTCCCCGCGGGAGCCATGCCTGCGTCAGTCACTTGTGACCTGGCGCCGTCATGGTTGCAAAGTGTCCTTCGGCCATCTGAACCGGCCGACAGTATGGATTTTTCCAACCCCCCCTTTGGCAGTGGGTAATGGCCTAAGTGTTTGTTATTATGTAAGTAGAGTAGATTAATAGGCCATGCGAGGTTTCCGAAAACCATAACCTGGCAAGGTTGTTTTCATAATACCGCATTGAGTGTCCCTAACGAAAAATTTCGAAGGGAAAGCATCGAAAAGAGCCACGGATGGGACTTGGAAAATTTTTTCAACAATCGAGATGGTCTCATAGATAATATCTCAAATACGAAAAACGAGTATACCTGTTCGTTCCTGAATAACCAAGACAACATATTGACAGAGAGAAAGTTGATACGATTATTGTTGATACGTCAAGATGGTTGTCCACATTCTCAATCCCCCTCGAAAACCGGCCAGCGGGTAATTGGCGAGTCAAAATGTCGGTCATTTGGCGTTCCTGACATCAAATTACGCTTATAAACACAGTTTTCATGTTGATTGACGAGTATCCGACTGTCCCTAACGAAAAATTTCGAAGCGCAAGAATTGAAAAATCCTACGTCATGGGACATGGAAAATTTTTCAACAATCGAAATGGTCACATAGATAATATCTCAAATACGAAAAACGAGTATACCCATTCGTTCCTGAATAACCAAGACAACATATTGACAGAGAAAAAGTTGATACGATCATTGTTGGTACGTCAAAATGGTGGTCCACATTCTCAATTCCCCTCGAAAACCGGCCAGCGGGTAATTGGCGAGTCAAAATGTCGGTCATTTTGCGTTCCTGACATCAAATTACGCTTATAAACACAGCTTTCATGTTGATTGACGAGTATCCGACTGTCCCTAACGAAATCCCGCAGGGGGTGTAATGGCGGGTAAAACCGCCCTTACACACGGGGTGTGACGACCCCGCGGTCCCTGAGTCGAACTTGGTGTAAGGATTGGGATCCCCCTTTTGGGGGGTCTCAATAATTATACCAAGGGGGGGTTGCGGGTGCAGGGTGAACCCCTGTGCCCAGGGGGGGTTTCGGAGGAGGGGGAAGTCGCGAATTGGGACGCGAGGGAGGGCGAAATCGGCCGGTGGAGGGGTGGTTCCACGTGGTGGAGGAGCGGGTCCACGTGGTGGAGGGCGAGATCGGCGGGTGGAGGGCCGCGAGCCCTACCTATTGGGGGGTTTGGAGGGGGAGGGTCGCGGTGGGGTGGGCCGGACTTCGGGAGACGCGAGGGAGGGCGAAATTGGCCGGTGGAGGGGTGGTTCCACGTGGTGGAGGGCGGAATCGGTTGGTGGACGGGCAATTCCACGCGTGGGTGGGGGTTCGGGGGGACTGGCTGCTTTGCAGTGCGAAGGGCATGGACGCTGCGGTTCTCGCAAGTAGTTCCAGCCACGCGTTAGTAGTCGGAACCTCCCGCAACGGTGGAGGCAAGGCGAAAACGCGACGCCACACGTGGGGGCTGGGTCAGGGGGAGTGGGTGGGTATCCCTCGGAAAAGGGACGGTTCGCGGGGTGGTGCGGGGGAGGGGGGACTGGCTGCTTCGCAGTGCGAAGGGCATGGACATTGCGGTTCTCGCAACTTGTTCCAGCCACGTGTTAGTAGTCGGATCCTCCCGCAACGGTGGAGGCCGGCGAAAACGCGACGCCACACGTGGGGTTGGGTCTCAGGGGGTGGGGGCGGGTATCCCTCGGGAAAGGGACGGTTCGCGGGGTGGGTCGTCGGGTGGGATGGGTGGGTTCCCCCTTTCTGTGGGTCTGCTCCCTCTCTGCTCCTCTTTCGAGGGGTGTCGAGGGGGAGCACTCCTTCAGCGCCTCCACCGGGCCCTGATCCGAGCTCCCCAGCTCGGCGGGAACCGGAAGGCCCCCTCCCAGGGACGGCGCCCAGCGTCTCGAGCTACCCAGCTCGGGCCGCGGGGAATCGTCCCACCTAATCCTAATCTTCTTATTCATTCTTTTCTTTTACTTTTCAGCCTTTCAGCTCATGCCTTTTGGCACGGCCGGCGACCGTCTCGTCAACTTCAACCATGGCAGAGCATTATTGCAAGAAATTTCCGGAGTCTAAGCTGCCCCCAATCGGATCTCCGGGGGGGCACGATAATGCGTCCGTCGTGCGGCGAAGTCTGCGCATCGCTTCCCAGCATGCCAGAGGAACATCACCAGCGACTACATCGAGGGACCCAAGGAGGGTGGTGCCCTCAAGGGTTCGTAGTCGCCCGCCGTGCGCCGGGGTACTGCCCTCCCGACGAGGGAAAGGTTCCAGCCTTCGTGCTGTCCACGAGGACGTCGAGGACTTCGCACACAACGAGGGATTGACTGCGCAGCCGAGCCAGCCAACGCCGGGATCTTCAAGATCATCAACCGGTGAGTCCACTCATTTATTAGGTAGGGTCCGCGAGTGCCAAGTTAATTTAAGTAGGATCGATAGTCATCGCGTCGCGACCGGAGGCTCACCGGTACCCCCCGTTCCAATAGGTCATCCTCCCCGGACCCCTGCGATCGAGGGACCGGGCGCGCAACGCGACGTTAGAATACTGCAATTGAACATGTCCCGCTCAATTGCAGTAACCGGGGAGGTCTTCCAGTTAATTCGCAAAGAGCGTCTGGACATATTGTTGCTCCAAGAGCCGTATGCCATTCGTGAGGCGAACACCTGGGCCATCCGCGGCCTAGGAGTCGGAATGCGTATTGCCGCGAGCTCAACGGAGCGACCGTGGGCGGCCGTCGTTGCGTGCAACTCCATCGTGGAGATTGCTTACGTGTCCCAATTAAGTAATGCACATTGCGTTTGTGCTGAAGCCCGCGTCCCCGGTGGATCCTTCTTCGTCGTCTCCAGTTATTTTCAATACTCGGACGACATAGAAATCCACCTGAGGCAGCTTGAAAAGGTTCTTAGCTGTCTCAGGGGTCGCCGCGTTCTGGTGGCGGCCGATTCCAACGCCCAACACTCCCTTTGGAGCCCCAGGACCACTGACCGTGGTGTCCTCCTGGGCGAGCTCATCGAGTCTTTCGGTCTCCGCATCGCGAATGATGCTAGGCAGGGCCCAACCTTCAGGAGTGCCGCGGGTACGTCGTTCATCGACGTCACACTGGCCACCCCTGGCATGTATAAATTCATACGTGCATGGAGGTTGGAGGACGAGTGGTCCACCGGTGACCACACGTCGGTTTTCTTTCGTTTAGCAATCCGCAGTTCCTCACAGCGCGTCAATAACTCGGGAGTCGGCGAGGGCTCTACCATGCGGTTCAACGTTCGTCGGGCCGACTGGGAAAAGTTCGAGGCGACCCTCGATGAGGAGGCCCGTGAGAAACTCGTGGACCATCCGCTGGATTCTACAGCGGATGTTGAGAGAATGGCAGAAGTACTGGGTGACGTACTCACCAAAGCCTGCCAAGATTCGATGCCGCGCCGCAGACATTACCGTCGCGCGAATCCGTGGTGGACCGAGGAGCTGACCAGCAAACGCAAACTGGTCAGTCGTCTCCGAAACGGCTACCGAAGGGAGACTAACCCTGACGCGCGAAAAATTAAACAGAGTAGGTATCGTGTAGTCCTGCGATCGTATACCAGGCTACTTAGGACAACTAAAGAAAATAGCTGGCGCGGTTACATAACGACCGAAAGTAATGCGAATCCCTGGGGCTTCCATTATAAATACGCGGCTGATAAATTACGTGTAGGCACGGTACTCAGCACACTTAGAACCGCGAATGGCACGACACTTACAATGCGTGAGACTACTGAGGTACTGTTGGACACACACGTACCTGACGATGACCCCAACGAAGACACACCCGAACAGACTGACATCCGTGAACGCGTGAGGAACTTAACGGTCCAGACAGAGGACGCACGAGACTTGACGGACGACCAACTTAAGGGTCTCGTCAAGACCCTTAAGAATGACAAAGCCCCAGGATGCGATTTAGTTGAGGTTAGAGTCCTAAAAGTCGCGGTCATGAGGATGCCTCACATCTTCACGCGACTCTTCAACGCCTGCCTTAAGCACGGCGTTTTCCCCACCGTTTGGAAAGTCGGCACACTTCGTGCTCTCCTCAAAGGAGTTCACAAGGATGTGTCCGACCCCAAATCGTACCGTCCCATTTGCCTCTTATCGGTTGTCGGGAAATTTTTCGAAAAGGTCCTTCACGGGATCCTTACGGCGAAAGTCCTTACCGAGGACAAAATATCAGGACGTCAATATGGCTTTCTGCCTGGACGATCCACGGAAGACGCGATAGTAGAGTTGCGTGAACTAGTCGAGCGCGGTAACGACAAGAGGTACGTCATTGGACTCCTATTCGATATCTCAGGAGCCTTTGACAACGTGTGGTGGCCCCTGGTCCTCCAGTCTTTGGCGGATCGAGACTGCCCGAAGAATGTCTTTGAAGTGCTCCGGAGCTACTTCGACAATCGGACTGTCAAGATCGCCTGGAGCGACCAAGAGGTTTCCAAGCCGGCCACCCGGGGCTGTCCGCAAGGATCAGTCCTCGGCCCCGCTTGCTGGAATCTCATGTTCGATGCCCTCCTCAAGAGCATCGAGCAGAATTTTGGTGACATCGAAGTCGCCTACGCGGACGACCTTATCGCGGTCGTATCGGCCGACTCGCGTAAGGAAATAGAGAGGATAGGCCGAGCCGTCGCCGAACACATCGCGTCGTGGTGCGCGTCAGCGAAGCTCGAACTGTCGAGGAGCAAGACAGAGGCAATTGTCCTGTCATGCAACTCGCAGAAGAGAGCGCCGCTGGTGCGGTATAGGTGGGATCGGGCGCGAAGGACACGCCGACGCGTGAAACCGGTGTTGGGTATCCGCCCACCCGAGATTAGGCTCGACGGGGAGAAAATTAATTTCAAGGAGAGCGTGAGGTACCTCGGGGTACATTTTAATAGAAACATGCGGGTCCGGACCCATACAAAATATATACAGGAAAAGGCTAGAGTCCTTTTCACTCGGCTATCGGCCCTAATGCACAAGCATTGGGGGCTCCGATACCGATCGGTTAAAGTCGTTTTTCAGGGCGTTTTTCAGGCTGTCGCGTCGTATGCAGCCCACGGGTGGGTGGACCGTTGCACACCGTACGACTGGAAGAAACTCCGTACCGCGCAGAGGAGCGCGCTGCTGACGGTGACTGGCGCGTATAGGACGGCTTCACACGAAGCACTCTGCGCAGCGGCGGGGGTGCTTCCTGTGGACCTATTATTGAGGGAAAGAGCAGCGCGCTACCAAGCCAAGAAAGGCATTGCGGTCAGAATAGGCGATGTAGAAATAGACCCCGCGAATCCGCGCGTTAATGACAACGGCCGCCCGATCGAGGCCGTCGAGGATATAAAGGCAGAGATCCGGAATCTCTGGAGGGATAGGTTTGAGGGGGCTTCAACCGGGAGGAACACCTTTGCGTTCTTCCCCGATACTGCGGCGCGCCTGGAAGCTAAGTGGGTCGAGTGCGACCACTGGGTCTCGCAGGTCCTGACAGGGCATGGGCAATTCCGGTCCTATCTTCACGACCGGGGCCTTGCCCAGTCACGCAACTGCGAGTGCGACCAGGCTGAAGACACAGTCCAGCATTTTATTATGGACTGTCCGATATATGCACCACAGCGGGAGTGCATCGCGGGAATAATCGGGAATCGCCCATGGCCCCAGGCGGCACAAGCGCTAGTGTCGTCCAGGGAGTCATTCGCCGTGTTCGCGGATTTTTGCAGGGAATGTATGTGGCTGAAATGCGTGGAAGCGTACGCGGAAATAAGAAGTCGCGGCGACGATGAGTGAACGAATGAATGGGACCAACCAGCTCTCGTTGTCGGAGACGAGAGTCGCGGGACAGGAACCCGGTAACCTTCTCCGGGTAACCCTGTCCCGGTTGGAGATATGAATGAGAATTAAATTCACCTCTTCTCCTTTCTTCCTCTTCTTCTATTCTATTTCTTTTAACCCCAAATACCCTTATCCACTTTTCACATTCTGGGTGTCAGGCTGACACCAAGGACCACCGCCCCGAGGTTCCCCGCGGGAGCCATGCCTGCGTCAGTCACTTGTGACCTGGCGCCGTCATGGTTGCAAAGTGTCCTTCGGCCATCTGAACCGGCCGACAGTATGGATTTTTCCAACCCCCCCTTTGGCAGTGGGTAATGGCCTAAGTGTTTGTTATTATGTAAGTAGAGTAGATTAATAGGCCATGCGAGGTTTCCGAAAACCATAACCTGGCAAGGTTGTTTTCATAATACCGCATTGAGTGTCCCTAACGAAAAATTTCGAAGGGAAAGCATCGAAAAGAGCCACGGATGGGACTTGGAAAATTTTTTCAACAATCGAGATGGTCTCATAGATAATATCTCAAATACGAAAAACGAGTATACCTGTTCGTTCCTGAATAACCAAGACAACATATTGACAGAGAGAAAGTTGATACGATTATTGTTGATACGTCAAGATGGTTGTCCACATTCTCAATCCCCCTCGAAAACCGGCCAGCGGGTAATTGGCGAGTCAAAATGTCGGTCATTTGGCGTTCCTGACATCAAATTACGCTTATAAACACAGTTTTCATGTTGATTGACGAGTATCCGACTGTCCCTAACGAAAAATTTCGAAGCGCAAGAATTGAAAAATCCTACGTCATGGGACATGGAAAATTTTTCAACAATCGAAATGGTCACATAGATAATATCTCAAATACGAAAAACGAGTATACCCATTCGTTCCTGAATAACCAAGACAACATATTGACAGAGAAAAAGTTGATACGATCATTGTTGGTACGTCAAAATGGTGGTCCACATTCTCAATTCCCCTCGAAAACCGGCCAGCGGGTAATTGGCGAGTCAAAATGTCGGTCATTTTGCGTTCCTGACATCAAATTACGCTTATAAACACAGCTTTCATGTTGATTGACGAGTATCCGACTGTCCCTAACGAAATCCCGCAGGGGGTGTAATGGCGGGTAAAACCGCCCTTACACACGGGGTGTGACGACCCCGCGGTCCCTGAGTCGAACTTGGTGTAAGGATTGGGATCCCCCTTTTGGGGGGTCTCAATAATTATACCAAGGGGGGGTTGCGGGTGCAGGGTGAACCCCTGTGCCCAGGGGGGGTTTCGGAGGAGGGGGAAGTCGCGAATTGGGACGCGAGGGAGGGCGAAATCGGCCGGTGGAGGGGTGGTTCCACGTGGTGGAGGAGCGGGTCCACGTGGTGGAGGGCGAGATCGGCGGGTGGAGGGCCGCGAGCCCTACCTATTGGGGGGTTTGGAGGGGGAGGGTCGCGGTGGGGTGGGCCGGACTTCGGGAGACGCGAGGGAGGGCGAAATTGGCCGGTGGAGGGGTGGTTCCACGTGGTGGAGGGCGGAATCGGTTGGTGGACGGGCAATTCCACGCGTGGGTGGGGGTTCGGGGGGACTGGCTGCTTTGCAGTGCGAAGGGCATGGACGCTGCGGTTCTCGCAAGTAGTTCCAGCCACGCGTTAGTAGTCGGAACCTCCCGCAACGGTGGAGGCAAGGCGAAAACGCGACGCCACACGTGGGGGCTGGGTCAGGGGGAGTGGGTGGGTATCCCTCGGAAAAGGGACGGTTCGCGGGGTGGTGCGGGGGAGGGGGGACTGGCTGCTTCGCAGTGCGAAGGGCATGGACATTGCGGTTCTCGCAACTTGTTCCAGCCACGTGTTAGTAGTCGGATCCTCCCGCAACGGTGGAGGCCGGCGAAAACGCGACGCCACACGTGGGGTTGGGTCTCAGGGGGTGGGGGCGGGTATCCCTCGGGAAAGGGACGGTTCGCGGGGTGGGTCGTCGGGTGGGATGGGTGGGTTCCCCCTTTCTGTGGGTCTGCTCCCTCTCTGCTCCTCTTTCGAGGGGTGTCGAGGGGGAGCACTCCTTCAGCGCCTCCACCGGGCCCTGATCCGAGCTCCCCAGCTCGGCGGGAACCGGAAGGCCCCCTCCCAGGGACGGCGCCCAGCGTCTCGAGCTACCCAGCTCGGGCCGCGGGGAATCGTCCCACCTAATCCTAATCTTCTTATTCATTCTTTTCTTTTACTTTTCAGCCTTTCAGCTCATGCCTTTTGGCACGGCCGGCGACCGTCTCGTCAACTTCAACCATGGCAGAGCATTATTGCAAGAAATTTCCGGAGTCTAAGCTGCCCCCAATCGGATCTCCGGGGGGGCACGATAATGCGTCCGTCGTGCGGCGAAGTCTGCGCATCGCTTCCCAGCATGCCAGAGGAACATCACCAGCGACTACATCGAGGGACCCAAGGAGGGTGGTGCCCTCAAGGGTTCGTAGTCGCCCGCCGTGCGCCGGGGTACTGCCCTCCCGACGAGGGAAAGGTTCCAGCCTTCGTGCTGTCCACGAGGACGTCGAGGACTTCGCACACAACGAGGGATTGACTGCGCAGCCGAGCCAGCCAACGCCGGGATCTTCAAGATCATCAACCGGTGAGTCCACTCATTTATTAGGTAGGGTCCGCGAGTGCCAAGTTAATTTAAGTAGGATCGATAGTCATCGCGTCGCGACCGGAGGCTCACCGGTACCCCCCGTTCCAATAGGTCATCCTCCCCGGACCCCTGCGATCGAGGGACCGGGCGCGCAACGCGACGTTAGAATACTGCAATTGAACATGTCCCGCTCAATTGCAGTAACCGGGGAGGTCTTCCAGTTAATTCGCAAAGAGCGTCTGGACATATTGTTGCTCCAAGAGCCGTATGCCATTCGTGAGGCGAACACCTGGGCCATCCGCGGCCTAGGAGTCGGAATGCGTATTGCCGCGAGCTCAACGGAGCGACCGTGGGCGGCCGTCGTTGCGTGCAACTCCATCGTGGAGATTGCTTACGTGTCCCAATTAAGTAATGCACATTGCGTTTGTGCTGAAGCCCGCGTCCCCGGTGGATCCTTCTTCGTCGTCTCCAGTTATTTTCAATACTCGGACGACATAGAAATCCACCTGAGGCAGCTTGAAAAGGTTCTTAGCTGTCTCAGGGGTCGCCGCGTTCTGGTGGCGGCCGATTCCAACGCCCAACACTCCCTTTGGAGCCCCAGGACCACTGACCGTGGTGTCCTCCTGGGCGAGCTCATCGAGTCTTTCGGTCTCCGCATCGCGAATGATGCTAGGCAGGGCCCAACCTTCAGGAGTGCCGCGGGTACGTCGTTCATCGACGTCACACTGGCCACCCCTGGCATGTATAAATTCATACGTGCATGGAGGTTGGAGGACGAGTGGTCCACCGGTGACCACACGTCGGTTTTCTTTCGTTTAGCAATCCGCAGTTCCTCACAGCGCGTCAATAACTCGGGAGTCGGCGAGGGCTCTACCATGCGGTTCAACGTTCGTCGGGCCGACTGGGAAAAGTTCGAGGCGACCCTCGATGAGGAGGCCCGTGAGAAACTCGTGGACCATCCGCTGGATTCTACAGCGGATGTTGAGAGAATGGCAGAAGTACTGGGTGACGTACTCACCAAAGCCTGCCAAGATTCGATGCCGCGCCGCAGACATTACCGTCGCGCGAATCCGTGGTGGACCGAGGAGCTGACCAGCAAACGCAAACTGGTCAGTCGTCTCCGAAACGGCTACCGAAGGGAGACTAACCCTGACGCGCGAAAAATTAAACAGAGTAGGTATCGTGTAGTCCTGCGATCGTATACCAGGCTACTTAGGACAACTAAAGAAAATAGCTGGCGCGGTTACATAACGACCGAAAGTAATGCGAATCCCTGGGGCTTCCATTATAAATACGCGGCTGATAAATTACGTGTAGGCACGGTACTCAGCACACTTAGAACCGCGAATGGCACGACACTTACAATGCGTGAGACTACTGAGGTACTGTTGGACACACACGTACCTGACGATGACCCCAACGAAGACACACCCGAACAGACTGACATCCGTGAACGCGCGAGGAACTTAACGGTCCAGACAGAGGACGCACGAGACTTGACGGACGACCAACTTAAGGGTCTCGTCAAGACCCTTAAGAATGACAAAGCCCCAGGATGCGATTTAGTTGAGGTTAGAGTCCTAAAAGTCGCGGTCATGAGGATGCCTCACATCTTCACGCGACTCTTCAACGCCTGCCTTAAGCACGGCGTTTTCCCCACCGTTTGGAAAGTCGGCACACTTCGTGCTCTCCTCAAAGGAGTTCACAAGGATGTGTCCGACCCCAAATCGTACCGTCCCATTTGCCTCTTATCGGTTGTCGGGAAATTTTTCGAAAAGGTCCTTCACGGGATCCTTACGGCGAAAGTCCTTACCGAGGACAAAATATCAGGACGTCAATATGGCTTTCTGCCTGGACGATCCACGGAAGACGCGATAGTAGAGTTGCGTGAACTAGTCGAGCGCGGTAACGACAAGAGGTACGTCATTGGACTCCTATTCGATATCTCAGGAGCCTTTGACAACGTGTGGTGGCCCCTGGTCCTCCAGTCTTTGGCGGATCGAGACTGCCCGAAGAATGTCTTTGAAGTGCTCCGGAGCTACTTCGACAATCGGACTGTCAAGATCGCCTGGAGCGACCAAGAGGTTTCCAAGCCGGCCACCCGGGGCTGTCCGCAAGGATCAGTCCTCGGCCCCGCTTGCTGGAATCTCATGTTCGATGCCCTCCTCAAGAGCATCGAGCAGAATTTTGGTGACATCGAAGTCGCCTACGCGGACGACCTTATCGCGGTCGTATCGGCCGACTCGCGTAAGGAAATAGAGAGGATAGGCCGAGCCGTCGCCGAACACATCGCGTCGTGGTGCGCGTCAGCGAAGCTCGAACTGTCGAGGAGCAAGACAGAGGCAATTGTCCTGTCATGCAACTCGCAGAAGAGAGCGCCGCTGGTGCGGTATAGGTGGGATCGGGCGCGAAGGACACGCCGACGCGTGAAACCGGTGTTGGGTATCCGCCCACCCGAGATTAGGCTCGACGGGGAGAAAATTAATTTCAAGGAGAGCGTGAGGTACCTCGGGGTACATTTTAATAGAAACATGCGGGTCCGGACCCATACAAAATATATACAGGAAAAGGCTAGAGTCCTTTTCACTCGGCTATCGGCCCTAATGCACAAGCATTGGGGGCTCCGATACCGATCGGTTAAAGTCGTTTTTCAGGGCGTTTTTCAGGCTGTCGCGTCGTATGCAGCCCACGGGTGGGTGGACCGTTGCACACCGTACGACTGGAAGAAACTCCGTACCGCGCAGAGGAGCGCGCTGCTGACGGTGACTGGCGCGTATAGGACGGCTTCACACGAAGCACTCTGCGCAGCGGCGGGGGTGCTTCCTGTGGACCTATTATTGAGGGAAAGAGCAGCGCGCTACCAAGCCAAGAAAGGCATTGCGGTCAGAATAGGCGATGTAGAAATAGACCCCGCGAATCCGCGCGTTAATGACAACGGCCGCCCGATCGAGGCCGTCGAGGATATAAAGGCAGAGATCCGGAATCTCTGGAGGGATAGGTTTGAGGGGGCTTCAACCGGGAGGAACACCTTTGCGTTCTTCCCCGATACTGCGGCGCGCCTGGAAGCTAAGTGGGTCGAGTGCGACCACTGGGTCTCGCAGGTCCTGACAGGGCATGGGCAATTCCGGTCCTATCTTCACGACCGGGGCCTTGCCCAGTCACGCAACTGCGAGTGCGACCAGGCTGAAGACACAGTCCAGCATTTTATTATGGACTGTCCGATATATGCACCACAGCGGGAGTGCATCGCGGGAATAATCGGGAATCGCCCATGGCCCCAGGCGGCACAAGCGCTAGTGTCGTCCAGGGAGTCATTCGCCGTGTTCGCGGATTTTTGCAGGGAATGTATGTGGCTGAAATGCGTGGAAGCGTACGCGGAAATAAGAAGTCGCGGCGACGATGAGTGAACGAATGAATGGGACCAACCAGCTCTCGTTGTCGGAGACGAGAGTCGCGGGACAGGAACCCGGTAACCTTCTCCGGGTAACCCTGTCCCGGTTGGAGATATGAATGAGAATTAAATTCACCTCTTCTCCTTTCTTCCTCTTCTTCTATTCTATTTCTTTTAACCCCAAATACCCTTATCCACTTTTCACATTCTGGGTGTCAGGCTGACACCAAGGACCACCGCCCCGAGGTTCCCCGCGGGAGCCATGCCTGCGTCAGTCACTTGTGACCTGGCGCCGTCATGGTTGCAAAGTGTCCTTCGGCCATCTGAACCGGCCGACAGTATGGATTTTTCCAACCCCCCCTTTGGCAGTGGGTAATGGCCTAAGTGTTTGTTATTATGTAAGTAGAGTAGATTAATAGGCCATGCGAGGTTTCCGAAAACCATAACCTGGCAAGGTTGTTTTCATAATACCGCATTGAGTGTCCCTAACGAAAAATTTCGAAGGGAAAGCATCGAAAAGAGCCACGGATGGGACTTGGAAAATTTTTTCAACAATCGAGATGGTCTCATAGATAATATCTCAAATACGAAAAACGAGTATACCTGTTCGTTCCTGAATAACCAAGACAACATATTGACAGAGAGAAAGTTGATACGATTATTGTTGATACGTCAAGATGGTTGTCCACATTCTCAATCCCCCTCGAAAACCGGCCAGCGGGTAATTGGCGAGTCAAAATGTCGGTCATTTGGCGTTCCTGACATCAAATTACGCTTATAAACACAGTTTTCATGTTGATTGACGAGTATCCGACTGTCCCTAACGAAAAATTTCGAAGCGCAAGAATTGAAAAATCCTACGTCATGGGACATGGAAAATTTTTCAACAATCGAAATGGTCACATAGATAATATCTCAAATACGAAAAACGAGTATACCCATTCGTTCCTGAATAACCAAGACAACATATTGACAGAGAAAAAGTTGATACGATCATTGTTGGTACGTCAAAATGGTGGTCCACATTCTCAATTCCCCTCGAAAACCGGCCAGCGGGTAATTGGCGAGTCAAAATGTCGGTCATTTTGCGTTCCTGACATCAAATTACGCTTATAAACACAGCTTTCATGTTGATTGACGAGTATCCGACTGTCCCTAACGAAATCCCGCAGGGGGTGTAATGGCGGGTAAAACCGCCCTTACACACGGGGTGTGACGACCCCGCGGTCCCTGAGTCGAACTTGGTGTAAGGATTGGGATCCCCCTTTTGGGGGGTCTCAATAATTATACCAAGGGGGGGTTGCGGGTGCAGGGTGAACCCCTGTGCCCAGGGGGGGTTTCGGAGGAGGGGGGAGTCGCGAATTGGGACGCGAGGGAGGGCGAAATCGGCCGGTGGAGGGGTGGTTCCACGTGGTGGAGGAGCGGGTCCACGTGGTGGAGGGCGAGATCGGCGGGTGGAGGGCCGCGAGCCCTACCTATTGGGGGGTTTGGAGGGGGAGGGTCGCGGTGGGGTGGGCCGGACTTCGGGAGACGCGAGGGAGGGCGAAATTGGCCGGTGGAGGGGTGGTTCCACGTGGTGGAGGGCGGAATCGGTTGGTGGACGGGCAATTCCACGCGTGGGTGGGGGTTCGGGGGGACTGGCTGCTTTGCAGTGCGAAGGGCATGGACGCTGCGGTTCTCGCAAGTAGTTCCAGCCACGCGTTAGTAGTCGGAACCTCCCGCAACGGTGGAGGCAAGGCGAAAACGCGACGCCACACGTGGGGGCTGGGTCAGGGGGAGTGGGTGGGTATCCCTCGGAAAAGGGACGGTTCGCGGGGTGGTGCGGGGGAGGGGGGACTGGCTGCTTCGCAGTGCGAAGGGCATGGACATTGCGGTTCTCGCAACTTGTTCCAGCCACGTGTTAGTAGTCGGATCCTCCCGCAACGGTGGAGGCCGGCGAAAACGCGACGCCACACGTGGGGTTGGGTCTCAGGGGGTGGGGGCGGGTATCCCTCGGGAAAGGGACGGTTCGCGGGGTGGGTCGTCGGGTGGGATGGGTGGGTTCCCCCTTTCTGTGGGTCTGCTCCCTCTCTGCTCCTCTTTCGAGGGGTGTCGAGGGGGAGCACTCCTTCAGCGCCTCCACCGGGCCCTGATCCGAGCTCCCCAGCTCGGCGGGAACCGGAGGGCCCCCTCCCAGGGACGACGCCCAGCGTCCCGAGCTACCCAGCTCGGTGCCGCGGGGAATCGTCCCATCTAATCCTAATCTTCTTATTCATTCTTTTTCTTTTACTTTTCAGCTTGTCAGCTCTTGCCTTTTGGCACGGCCGGCGACCGTATCGTCTACTTCAACCATGGCAGGGCATTTTTGCAAATCTTGTCCGGAGGCTAAACTGCCCCCAATCGGATCTCCGGGGGGGGCACAAAAATGCGTCCGTCGTGCGGCGAAGTCTGCGCATCGCTTCCCAGCATGCCAGAACATCATCTCCAGCGACTACATCGAGGGACCCAAGGATGGTGGTGCCCTCAAGGGTTCGTAGTCGCCCGCCGTGCGCCGGGGTACTGCCCTCCCGACGAGGGAAAGGTTCCAGCCTTCGTGCTGTCCACGAGGACGTCGCAGACAACGCGGGACTGACTGCGCAGCCGAGTCAGCCAACGCCGGGATCTTCAAGAACTTCAACCGGTGAGTCCACTCAATTATTAGGTAGGGTTCGCGAGTGCCAAGTTAATTTAAGTAGGATCGATAGTCATCGCGTCGCGACCGGAGGCTCACCGGTACCCCCCGTTCCAATAGGTCATCCTCCCCGGACCCCTGCGATCGAGGGACCGGGCGCGCAACGCGACGTTAGAATACTGCAATTGAACATGTCCCGCTCAATTGCAGTAACCGGGGAGGTCTTCCAGTTAATTCGCAAAGAGCGTCTGGACATATTGTTGCTCCAAGAGCCGTATGCCATTCGTGAGGCGAACACCTGGGCCATCCGCGGCCTAGGAGTCGGAATGCGTATTGCCGCGAGCTCAACGGAGCGACCGTGGGCGGCCGTCGTTGCGTGCAACTCCATCGTGGAGATTGCTTACGTGTCCCAATTAAGTAATGCACATTGCGTTTGTGCTGAAGCCCGCGTCCCCGGTGGATCCTTCTTCGTCGTCTCCAGTTATTTTCAATACTCGGACGACATAGAAATCCACCTGAGGCAGCTTGAAAAGGTTTTTAGCTGTCTCAGGGGTCGCCGCGTTCTGGTGGCGGCCGATTCCAACGCCCAACACTCCCTTTGGAGCCCCAGGACCACTGACCGTGGTGTCCTCCTGGGCGAGCTCATCGAGTCTTTCGGTCTCCGCATCGCGAATGATGCTAGGCAGGGCCCAACCTTCAGGAGTGCCGCGGGTACGTCGTTCATCGACGTCACACTGGCCACCCCTGGCATGTATAAATTCATACGTGCATGGAGGTTGGAGGACGAGTGGTCCACCGGTGACCACACGTCGGTTTTCTTTCGCTTAGCGATCCGGAGTTCTTCACAGCGCGTCAATAACTCGGGAGTCGGCGAGGGCTCTACCATGCGGTTCAACGTTCGTCGGGCCGACTGGGAAAAGTTCGAGGCGACCCTCGATGAGGAGGCCCGTGAGAAACTCGTGGACCATCCGCTGGATTCTACAGCGGATGTTGAGAGAATGGCAGAAGTACTGGGTGACGTACTCACCAAAGCCTGCCAAGATTCGATGCCGCGCCGCAGACATTACCGTCGCGCGAATCCGTGGTGGACCGAGGAGCTGACCAGCAAACGCAAACTGGTCAGTCGTCTCCGAAACGGCTACCGAAGGGAGACTAACCCTGACGCGCGAAAAATTAAACAGAATAGGTATCGTGTAGTCCTGCGGTCGTACACCAGGCTACTTAGGACATGTAAAGAAAATAGCTGGCGCGGTTACATAACAACGGAACGCAACGCGAATCCCTGGGGCTTCCATTACAAATATGCCGCTGATAAATTGCGTGTAGGCACGGTACTCAGCACCCTTAGAACCGCGAATGGCACGACACTTACAATGCGTGAGACTGCTGAGGTACTGTTGGACACACACGTACCTGACGATGACCCCAACGAAGACACACCCGAACAGACTGACATCCGTGAACGCGCGAGGAACTTAACGGTCCAGACAGAGGACGCACGAGACTTGACGGACGACCAACTTAAGGGTCTCGTCAAGACCCTTAAGAATGACAAAGCCCCAGGATGCGATTTAGTTGAGGTTAGAGTCCTAAAAGTCGCGGTCATGAGGATGCCTCACATCTTCACGCGACTCTTCAACGCCTGCCTTAAGCACGGCGTTTTCCCCACCGTTTGGAAAGTCGGCACACTTCGTGCTCTCCTCAAAGGAGTTCACAGGGATGTGTCCGACCCCAAATCGTACCGTCCCATTTGCCTCTTGTCGGTTGTCGGGAAATTTTTCGAAAAGGTCCTTCACGGGATCCTTACGGCGAAAGTCCTTACCGAGGACAAAATATCAGGACGTCAATATGGCTTTCTGCCTGGACGATCCACGGAAGACGCGATAGTAGAGTTGCGTGAATTAGTCGAGCGCGGTAACGACAAGAGGTACGTCATTGGACTCCTATTCGATATCTCAGGAGCCTTCGACAACGTGTGGTGGCCCCTAGTCCTCCAGTCTTTGGCGGATCGAGACTGCCCGAAGAATGTCTTTGAAGTGCTCCGGAGCTACTTCGACAATCGGACTGTCAAGATCGCCTGGAGTGACCAAGAGGTTTCCAAGCCGGCCACCCGGGGCTGTCCGCAAGGATCAGTCCTCGGCCCCGCTTGCTGGAATCTCATGTTCGATGCCCTCCTCAAGAGCATCGAGCAGAATTTTGGCGAAATCGAAGTCGCCTACGCGGACGACCTTATCGCGGTCGTATCGGCCGACTCGCGTAAGGAAATAGAGAGGATAGGCCGAGCCGTCGCCGAGCACATCGCGTCGTGGTGCGCATCAGCGAAGCTCGAACTGTCGAGGAGCAAGACAGAGGCAATTGTCCTGTCATGCAACTCGCAGAAGAGAGCGCCGCTGGTGCGGTACAGGTGGGATCGGGCGCGAAGGACACGCCGACGCGTGAAACCGGTGCTGGATATCCGCCCACCCGAGATTAGGCTCGACGGGGAGAAAATTAAATTCAAGGAGAGCGTGAGGTACCTCGGGGTACATTTTAATAGAAACATGCGGGTCCGGACCCATACAAAATATATACAGGAAAAGGCTAGAGTCCTTTTCACTCGGCTATCGGCCCTAATGCACAAGCATTGGGGGCTCCGATACCGATCGGTTAAAGTCGTTTTTCAGGGCGTTTTTCAGGCTGTCGCGTCGTATGCAGCCCACGGGTGGGTGGACCGTTGCACACCGTACGACTGGAAGAAACTCCGTACCGCGCAGAGGAGCGCGCTGCTGACGGTGACTGGCGCGTATAGGACGGCTTCACACGAAGCACTCTGCGCAGCGGCGGGGGTGCTTCCTGTGGACCTATTATTGAGGGAAAGAGCAGCGCGCTACCAAGCCAAGAAAGGCATTGCGGTCAGAATAGGCGATGTAGAAATAGACCCCGCGAATCCGCGCGTTAATAACAACGGCCGCCCGATCGAGGCCGTCGAGGATATAAAGGCAGAGATCCGGAATCTCTGGAGGGATAGGTTTGAGGGGGCTTCAACCGGGAGGAACACCTTTGCGTTCTTCCCCGATACTGCGGCGCGCCTGGAAGCTAAGTGGGTCGAGTGCGACCACTGGGTCTCGCAGGTCCTGACAGGGCATGGGCAATTCCGGTCCTATCTTCACGACCGGGGCCTTGCCCAGTCACGCAACTGCGAGTGCGACCAGGCTGAAGACACAGTCCAGCATTTTATTATGGACTGTCCGATATATGCACCACAGCGGGGGTGCATCGCGGGAATAATCGGGAATCGCCCATGGCCCCAGGCGGCACAAGCGCTAGTGTCGTCCAGGGAGTCATTCGCCGTGTTCGCGGATTTTTGCAGGGAATGTATGTGGCTGAAATGCGTGGAAGCGTACGCGGAAATAAGAAGTCGCGGCGACGATGAGTGAACGAATGAATGGGACCAACCAGCTCTCGTTGTCGGAGACGAGAGTCGTGGGACAGGAACCCGGTAACCTTCTCCGGGTAACCCTGTCCCGGTTGGAGATATGAATGAGAAGTAAATTCACCTCTTCTCCTTTCTTCCTCTTCTTCTATTCTATTTCTTTTAACCCCAAATACCCTTATCCACTTTTCACATTCTGGGTGTCAGGCTGACACCAAGGACCACCGCCCCGAGGTTCCCCGCGGGAGCCATGCCTGCGTCAGTCACTTGTGACCTGGCGCCGTCATGGTTGCAAAGTGTCCTTCGGCCATCTGAACCGGCCGACAGTATGGATTTTTCCAACCCCCCCTTTGGCAGTGGGTAATGGCCTAAGTGTTTGTTATTATGTAAGTAGAGTAGATTAATAGGCCATGCGAGGTTTCCGAAAACCATAACCTGGCAAGGTTGTTTTCATAATACCGCATTGAGTGTCCCTAACGAAAAATTTCGAAGGGAAAGCATCGAAAAGAACCACGGATGGGACTTGGAAAATTTTTTCAACAATCGAGATGGTCTCATAGATAATATCTCAAATACGAAAAACGAGTATACCTGTTCGTTCCTGAATAACCAAGACAACATATTGACAGAGAGAAAGTTGATACGATTATTGTTGATACGTCAAGATGGTTGTCCACATTCTCAATCCCCCTCGAAAACCGGCCAGCGGGTAATTGGCGAGTCAAAATGTCGGTCATTTTGCGTTCCTGACATCAAATTAGGCTTATTAACACAGCTTTCATGTTGAGTGACGAGTATCCGACTGTCCCTAACAAAAAATTTCGAAGCGAAATAATCGAGATATCCTACGTCATAGGACATGGAAAATTTTTTCAACAATCAAGATGGTCTCATAGATAATATCTCAAATACGAAAAACGAGTATTCCTGTTCGTTCCTGAATAACCAAGACAACATATTGACAGAGAGAAAGTTGATACGATTATTGTTGATACGTCAAGATGGTTGTCCACATTCTCAATCCCCCTCGAAAACCGGCCAGCGGGTAATTGGCGAGTCAAAATGTCGGTCATTTTGCGTTCCTGACATCAAATTACGCTTATTAACACAGCTTTCATGTTGAGTGACGAGTATCCGACTGTCCCTAACGAAAAATTTTGAAGCGAAATAATCGAGATATCCTACGTCATAGGACATGGAAAATTTTTTCAACAATCGAGATGGTCACATAGATAATATCTCAAATACGAAAAACGAGTATACCTATTCGTTCCTGAATAACCAAGACAACATATTGACAGAGAAAAAGTTGATGCGATTATTGTTGGTACGTCAAGATGGTTGTCCACATTCTCAATCCCCCTCGAAAACCGGCCAGCGGGTAATTGGCGAGTCAAAATGTCGGTCATTTTGCGTTCCTGACATCAAATTACGCTTATAAACACAGTTTTCATGTTGATTGACGAGTATCCGACTGTCCCTAACGAAAAATTTCGAAGCGCAAGAATTGAAAAATCCTACGTCATGGGAAATGGAAAATTTTTCAACAATCGAAATGGTCACATAGATAATATCTCAAATACGAACAACGAGTATACCTATTCGTTCCTGAATAACCAAGACAACATATTGACAGAGAAAAAGTTGATACGATCATTGTTGGTACGTCAAAATGGTTGTCCACATTCTCAATCCCCCTCGAAACCGGCCAGCGGGTAATTGGCGAGTCAAAATGTCGGTCATTTTGCGTTCCTGACATCAAATTACGCTTATTAACACAGCTTTCATGTTGATTGACGAGTATCCGACTGTCCCTAACGAAAAATTTCGAAGCGCAAGAATTGAAAAATCCTACGTCATGTGACATGGAAAATTTTTCAACAATCGAAATGGTCACATAGATAATATCTCAAATACGAAAAACGAGTATACCCATTCGTTCCTGAATAACCAAGACAACATATTCACAGAGAAAAAGTTGATACGATCATTGTTGGTACGTCAAAATGGTGGTCCACATTCTCAATTCCCCTCGAAAACCGGCCAGCGGGTAATTGGCGAGTCAAAATGTCGGTCATTTTGCGTTCCTGACATCAAATTACGCTTATAAACACAGCTTTCATGTTGATTGACGAGTATCCGACTGTCCCTAACGAAAAATTTCGAAGGGAAAGCATCGAAAAGAACCACGGATGGGACTTGGAAAATTTTTTCAACAATCGAGATGGTCTCATAGATAATATCTCAAATACGAAAAACGAGTATACCTGTTCGTTCCTGAATAACCAAGACAACATATTGACAGAGAGAAAGTTGATACGATTATTGTTGATACGTCAAGATGGTTGTCCACATTCTCAATCCCCCTCGAAAACCGGCCAGCGGGTAATTGGCGAGTCAAAATGTCGGTCATTTTGCGTTCCTGACATCAAATTACGCTTATAAACACAGCTTTCATGTTGATTGACGAGTATCCGACTGTCCCTAACGAAAAATTTCGAAGGGAAAGCATCGAAAAGAACCACGGATGGGACTTGGAAAATTTTTTCAACAATCAAGATGGTCTCATAGATAATATCTCAAATACGAAAAACGAGTATTCCTGTTCGTTCCTGAATAACCAAGACAACATATTGACAGAGAGAAAGTTGATACGATTATTGTTGATACGTCAAGATGGTTGTCCACATTCTCAATCCCCCTCGAAAACCGGCCAGCGGGTAATTGGCGAGTCAAAATGTCGGTCATTTTGCGTTCCTGACATCAAATTACGCTTATTAACACAGCTTTCATGTTGAGTGACGAGTATCCGACTGTCCCTAACGAAAAATTTTGAAGCGAAAGAATTGAAAAATCCTACGTCATGGGACATGGAAAATTTTTCAACAATCGAAATGGTCACATAGATAATATCTCAAATACGAACAACGAGTATACCTATTTGTTCCTGAATAACCAAGACAACATATTGACAGAGAAAAAGTTGATACGATCATTGTTGGTACGTCAAAATGGTTGTCCACATTCTCAATCCCCCTCGAAACCGGCCAGCGGGTAATTGGCGAGTCAAAATGTCGGTCATTTTGCGTTCCTGACATCAAATTACGCTTATTAACACAGCTTTCATGTTGATTGACGAGTATCCGACTGTCCCTAACGAAAAATTTCGAAGCGCAAGAATTGAAAAATCCTACGTCATGTGACATGGAAAATTTTTCAACAATCGAAATGGTCACATAGATAATATCTCAAATACGAAAAACGAGTATACCCATTCGTTCCTGAATAACCAAGACAACATATTCACAGAGAAAAAGTTGATACGATCATTGTTGGTACGTCAAAATGGTGGTCCACATTCTCAATTCCCCTCGAAAACCGGCCAGCGGGTAATTGGCGAGTCAAAATGTCGGTCATTTTGCGTTCCTGACATCAAATTACGCTTATAAACACAGCTTTCATGTTGATTGACGAGTATCCGACTGTCCCTAACGAAAAATTTCGAAGGGAAAGCATCGAAAAGAACCACGGATGGGACTTGGAAAATTTTTTCAACAATCGAGATGGTCTCATAGATAATATCTCAAATACGAAAAACGAGTATACCTGTTCGTTCCTGAATAACCAAGACAACATATTGACAGAGAGAAAGTTGATACGATTATTGTTGATACGTGAAGATGGTTGTCCACATTCTCAATCCCCCTCGAAAACCGGCCAGCGGGTAATTGGCGAGTCAAAATGTCGGTCATTTTGTGTTCCTGACATCAAATTACGCTTATTAACACAGCTTTCATGTTGAGTGACGAGTATCCGACTGTCCCTAACAAAAAATTTCGAAGCGAAATAATCGAGATATCCTACGTCATAGGACATGGAAAATTTTTTCAACAATCAAGATGGTCTCATAGATAATATCTCAAATACGAAAAACGAGTATTCCTGTTCGTTCCTGAATAACCAAGACAACATATTGACAGAGAGAAAGTTGATACGATTATTGTTGATACGTCAAGATGGTTGTCCACATTCTCAATCCCCCTCGAAAACCGGCCAGCGGGTAATTGGCGAGTCAAAATGTCGGTCATTTTGCGTTCCTGACATCAAATTACGCTTATTAACACAGCTTTCATGTTGAGTGACGAGTATCCGACTGTCCCTAACGAAAAATTTTGAAGCGAAAGAATTGAAAAATCCTACGTCATGGGACATGGAAAATTTTTCAACAATCGAAATGGTCACATAGATAATATCTCAAATACGAACAACGAGTATACCTATTCGTTCCTGAATAACCAAGACAACATATTGACAGAGAAAAAGTTGATACGATCATTGTTGGTACGTCAAAATGGTTGTCCACATTCTCAATCCCCCTCGAAACCGGCCAGCGGGTAATTGGCGAGTCAAAATGTCGGTCATTTTGCGTTCCTGACATCAAATTACGCTTATTAACACAGCTTTCATGTTGATTGACGAGTATCCGACTGTCCCTAACGAAAAATTTCGAAGCGCAAGAATTGAAAAATCCTACGTCATGTGACATGGAAAATTTTTCAACAATCGAAATGGTCACATAGATAATATCTCAAATACGAAAAACGAGTATACCCATTCGTTCCTGAATAACCAAGACAACATATTCACAGAGAAAAAGTTGATACGATCATTGTTGGTACGTCAAAATGGTGGTCCACATTCTCAATTCCCCTCGAAAACCGGCCAGCGGGTAATTGGCGAGTCAAAATGTCGGTCATTTTGCGTTCCTGACATCAAATTACGCTTATAAACACAGCTTTCATGTTGATTGACGAGTATCCGACTGTCCCTAACGAAAAATTTCGAAGGGAAAGCATCGAAAAGAACCACGGATGGGACTTGGAAAATTTTTTCAACAATCGAGATGGTCTCATAGATAATATCTCAAATACGAAAAAAGAGTATACCTGTTCGTTCCTGAATAACCAAGACAACATATTGACAGAGAGAAAGTTGATACGATTATTGTTGATACGTCAAGATGGTTGTCCACATTCTCAATCCCCCTCGAAAACCGGCCAGCGGGTAATTGGCGAGTCAAAATGTCGGTCATTTTGCGTTCCTGACATCAAATTACGCTTATTAACACAGCTTTCATGTTGAGTGACGAGTATCCGACTGTCCCTAACGAAAAATTTTGAAGCGAAAGAATTGAAAAATCCTACGTCATGGGACATGGAAAATTTTTCAACAATCGAAATGGTCACATAGATAATATCTCAAATACGAAAAACGAGTATACCTATTCGTTCCTGAATAACCAAGACAACATGTTGACAGAGAAAAAGATGATGCGATTATTGTTGGTACGTCAAAATGGTGGTCCACATTCTCAATTCCCCTCGAAAACCGGCCAGCGGGTAATTGGCGAGTCAAAATGTCGGTCATTTTGCGTTCCTGACATCAAATTACGCTTATAAACACAGTTTTCATGTTGATTGACGAGTATCCGACTGTCCCTAACGAAAAATTTCGAAGCGCAAGAATTGAAAAATCCTACGTCATGGGAAATGGAAAATTTTTCAACAATCGAAATGGTCACATAGATAATATCTCAAATACGAACAACGAGTATACCTATTCGTTCCTGAATAACCAAGACAACATATTGACAGAGAAAAAGTTGATACGATCATTGTTGGTACGTCAAAATGGTTGTCCACATTCTCAATCCCCCTCGAAACCGGCCAGCGGGTAATTGGCGAGTCAAAATGTCGGTCATTTTGCGTTCCTGACATCAAATTACGCTTATTAACACAGCTTTCATGTTGATTGACGAGTATCCGACTGTCCCTAACGAAAAATTTCGAAGCGCAAGAATTGAAAAATCCTACGTCATGTGACATGGAAAATTTTTCAACAATCGAAATGGTCACATAGATAATATCTCAAATACGAAAAACGAGTATACCTATTCGTTCCTGAATAACCAAGACAACATATTGACAGAGAAAAAGTTGATGCGATTATTGTTGGTACGTCAAAATGGTTGTCCACATTCTCAATCCCCCTCGAAAACCGGCCAGCGGGTAATTGGCGAGTCAAAATGTCGGTCATTTGGCGTTCCTGACATCAAATTACGCTTATAAACACAGTTTTCATGTTGATTGACGAGTATCCGACTGTCCCTAACGAAAAATTTCGAAGCGCAAGAATTGAAAAATCCTACGTCATGGGACATGGAAAATTTTTCAACAATCGAAATGGTCACATAGATAATATCTCAAATACGAAAAACGAGTATACCCATTCGTTCCTGAATAACCAAGACAACATATTGACAGAGAAAAAGTTGATACGATCATTGTTGGTACGTCAAAATGGTGGTCCACATTCTCGATTCCCCTCGAAAACCGGCCAGCGGGTAATTGGCGAGTCAAAATGTCGGTCATTTGGCGTTCCTGACATCAAATTACGCTTATAAACACAGTTTTCATGTTGATTGACGAGTATCCGACTGTCCCTAACGAAAAATTTCGAAGCGCAAGAATTGAAAAATCCTACGTCATGGGACATGGAAAATTTTTCAACAATCGAAATGGTCACATAGATAATATCTCAAATACGAAAAACGAGTATACCTATTCGTTCCTGAATAACCAAGACAACATATTGACAGAGAAAAAGTTGATGCGATTATTGTTGGTACGTCAAAATGGTTGTCCACATTCTCAATCCCCCTCGAAAACGGGCCAGCGGGTAATTGGCGAGTCAAAATGTCGGTCATTTGGCGTTCCTGACATCAAATTACGCTTATAAACACAGTTTTCATGTTGATTGACGAGTATCCGACTGTCCCTAACGAAAAATTTCGAAGCGCAAGAATTGAAAAATCCTACGTCATGTGACATGGAAAATTTTTCAACAATCGAAATGGTCACATAGATAATATCTCAAATACGAAAAACGAGTATACCCATTCGTTCCTGAATAACCAAGACAACATATTGACAGAGAAAAAGTTGATACGATCATTGTTGGTACGTCAAAATGGTGGTCCACATTCTCAATTCCCCTCGAAAAACGGCCAGCGGGTAATTGGCGAGTCAAAATGTCGGTCATTTTGCGTTCCTGACATCAAATTACGCTTATAAACACAGCTTTCATGTTGATTGACGAGTATCCGACTGTCCCTAACGAAAAATTTCGAAGGGAAAGCATCGAAAAGAACCACGGATGGGACTTGGAAAATTTTTTCAACAATCGAGATGGTCTCATAGATAATATCTCAAATACGAAAAACGAGTATACCTATTCGTTCCTGAATAACCAAGACAACATATTGACAGAGAAAAAGTTGATACGATCATTGTTGGTACGTCAAAATGGTGGTCCACATTCTCAATTCCCCTCGAAAACCGGCCAGCGGGTAATTGGCGAGTCAAAATGTCGGTCATTTTGCGTTCCTGACATCAAATTACGCTTATAAACACAGTTTTCATGTTGATTGACGAGTATCCGACTGTCCCTAACGAAAAATTTCGAAGCGCAAGAATTGAAAAATCCTACGTCATGGGACATGGAAAATTTTTCAACAATCGAGATGGTCACATAGATAATATCTCAAATACGAAAAACGAGTATACCTATTCGTTCCTGAATAACCAAGACAACATATTGACAGAGAAAAAGTTGATGCGATTATTGTTGGTACGTCAAAATGGTGGTCCACATTCTCAATTCCCCTCGAAAACCGGCCAGCGGGTAATTGGCGAGTCAAAATGTCGGTCATTTTGCGTTCCTGACATCAAATTACGCTTATAAACACAGCTTTCATGTTGAGTGACGAGTATCCGACTGTCCCTAACGAAAAATTTCGAAGGGAAAGAATCGAAAAGAACCACGGATGGGACTTGGAAAATTTTTTCAACAATCGAGATGGTCTCATAGATAATATCTCAAATACGAAAAACGAGTATACCTGTTCGTTCCTGAATAACCAAGACAACATATTGACAGAGAGAAAGTTGATACGATTATTGTTGATACGTCAAGATGGTTGTCCACATTCTCAATCCCCCTCGAAAACCGGCCAGCGGGTAATTGGCGAGTCAAAATGTCGGTCATTTTGCGTTCCTGACATCAAATTACGCTTATTAACACAGCTTTCATGTTGAGTGACGAGTATCCGACTGTCCCTAACGAAAAATTTTGAAGCGAAAGAATTGAAAAATCCTACGTCATGGGACATGGAAAATTTTTCAACAATCGAAATGGTCACATAGATAATATCTCAAATACGAAAAACGAGTATACCTATTCGTTCCTGAATAACCAAGACAACATATTGACAGAGAAAAAGTTGATGCGATTATTGTTGGTACGTCAAAATGGTTGTCCACATTCTCAATCCCCCTCGAAAACCGGCCAGCGGGTAATTGGCGAGTCAAAATGTCGGTCATTTGGCGTTCCTGACATCAAATTACGCTTATAAACACAGTTTTCATGTTGATTGACGAGTATCCGACTGTCCCTAACGAAAAATTTCGAAGCGCAAGAATTGAAAAATCCTACGTCATGGGACATGGAAAATTTTTCAACAATCGAAATGGTCACATAGATAATATCTCAAATACGAAAAACGAGTATACCCATTCGTTCCTGAATAACCAAGACAACATATTGACAGAGAAAAAGTTGATACGATCATTGTTGGTACGTCAAAATGGTGGTCCACATTCTCGATTCCCCTCGAAAACCGGCCAGCGGGTAATTGGCGAGTCAAAATGTCGGTCATTTGGCGTTCCTGACATCAAATTACGCTTATAAACACAGTTTTCATGTTGATTGACGAGTATCCGACTGTCCCTAACGAAAAATTTCGAAGCGCAAGAATTGAAAAATCCTACGTCATGGGACATGGAAAATTTTTCAACAATCGAAATGGTCACATAGATAATATCTCAAATACGAAAAACGAGTATACCTATTCGTTCCTGAATAACCAAGACAACATATTGACAGAGAAAAAGTTGATGCGATTATTGTTGGTACGTCAAAATGGTTGTCCACATTCTCAATCCCCCTCGAAAACGGGCCAGCGGGTAATTGGCGAGTCAAAATGTCGGTCATTTGGCGTTCCTGACATCAAATTACGCTTATAAACACAGTTTTCATGTTGATTGACGAGTATCCGACTGTCCCTAACGAAAAATTTCGAAGCGCAAGAATTGAAAAATCCTACGTCATGTGACATGGAAAATTTTTCAACAATCGAAATGGTCACATAGATAATATCTCAAATACGAAAAACGAGTATACCCATTCGTTCCTGAATAACCAAGACAACATATTGACAGAGAAAAAGTTGATACGATCATTGTTGGTACGTCAAAATGGTGGTCCACATTCTCAATTCCCCTCGAAAAACGGCCAGCGGGTAATTGGCGAGTCAAAATGTCGGTCATTTTGCGTTCCTGACATCAAATTACGCTTATAAACACAGCTTTCATGTTGATTGACGAGTATCCGACTGTCCCTAACGAAAAATTTCGAAGGGAAAGCATCGAAAAGAACCACGGATGGGACTTGGAAAATTTTTTCAACAATCGAGATGGTCTCATAGATAATATCTCAAATACGAAAAACGAGTATACCTATTCGTTCCTGAATAACCAAGACATCATATTGACAGAGAAAAAGTTGATACGATCATTGTTGGTACGTCAAAATGGTGGTCCACATTCTCAATTCCCCTCGAAAACCGGCCAGCGGGTAATTGGCGAGTCAAAATGTCGGTCATTTTGCGTTCCTGACATCAAATTACGCTTATAAACACAGTTTTCATGTTGATTGACGAGTATCCGACTGTCCCTAACGAAAAATTTCGAAGCGCAAGAATTGAAAAATCCTACGTCATGGGACATGGAAAATTTTTCAACAATCGAGATGGTCACATAGATAATATCTCAAATACGAAAAACGAGTATACCTATTCGTTCCTGAATAACCAAGACAACATATTGACAGAGAAAAAGTTGATGCGATTATTGTTGGTACGTCAAAATGGTTGTCCACATTCTCAATCCCCCTCGAAAACCGGCCAGCGGGTAATTGGCGAGTCAAAATGTCGGTCATTTTGCGTTCCTGACATCAAATTACGCTTATAAACACAGCTTTCATGTTGATTGACGAGTATCCGACTGTCCCTAACGAAAAATTTCGAAGGGAAAGCATCGAAAAGAACCACGGATGGGACTTGGAAAATTTTTTCAACAATCAAGATGGTCTCATAGATAATATCTCAAATACGAAAAACGAGTATTCCTGTTCGTTCCTGAATAACCAAGACAACATATTGACAGAGAGAAAGTTGATACGATTATTGTTGATACGTCAAGATGGTTGTCCACATTCTCAATCCCCCTCGAAAACCGGCCAGCGGGTAATTGGCGAGTCAAAATGTCGGTCATTTTGCGTTCCTGACATCAAATTACGCTTATTAACACAGCTTTCATGTTGAGTGACGAGTATCCGACTGTCCCTAACGAAAAATTTTGAAGCGAAAGAATTGAAAAATCCTACGTCATGGGACATGGAAAATTTTTCAACAATCGAAATGGTCACATAGATAATATCTCAAATACGAACAACGAGTATACCTATTTGTTCCTGAATAACCAAGACAACATATTGACAGAGAAAAAGTTGATACGATCATTGTTGGTACGTCAAAATGGTTGTCCACATTCTCAATCCCCCTCGAAACCGGCCAGCGGGTAATTGGCGAGTCAAAATGTCGGTCATTTTGCGTTCCTGACATCAAATTACGCTTATTAACACAGCTTTCATGTTGATTGACGAGTATCCGACTGTCCCTAACGAAAAATTTCGAAGCGCAAGAATTGAAAAATCCTACGTCATGTGACATGGAAAATTTTTCAACAATCGAAATGGTCACATAGATAATATCTCAAATACGAAAAACGAGTATACCCATTCGTTCCTGAATAACCAAGACAACATATTCACAGAGAAAAAGTTGATACGATCATTGTTGGTACGTCAAAATGGTGGTCCACATTCTCAATTCCCCTCGAAAACCGGCCAGCGGGTAATTGGCGAGTCAAAATGTCGGTCATTTTGCGTTCCTGACATCAAATTACGCTTATAAACACAGCTTTCATGTTGATTGACGAGTATCCGACTGTCCCTAACGAAAAATTTCGAAGGGAAAGCATCGAAAAGAACCACGGATGGGACTTGGAAAATTTTTTCAACAATCGAGATGGTCTCATAGATAATATCTCAAATACGAAAAACGAGTATACCTGTTCGTTCCTGAATAACCAAGACAACATATTGACAGAGAGAAAGTTGATACGATTATTGTTGATACGTGAAGATGGTTGTCCACATTCTCAATCCCCCTCGAAAACCGGCCAGCGGGTAATTGGCGAGTCAAAATGTCGGTCATTTTGTGTTCCTGACATCAAATTACGCTTATTAACACAGCTTTCATGTTGAGTGACGAGTATCCGACTGTCCCTAACAAAAAATTTCGAAGCGAAATAATCGAGATATCCTACGTCATAGGACATGGAAAATTTTTTCAACAATCAAGATGGTCTCATAGATAATATCTCAAATACGAAAAACGAGTATTCCTGTTCGTTCCTGAATAACCAAGACAACATATTGACAGAGAGAAAGTTGATACGATTATTGTTGATACGTCAAGATGGTTGTCCACATTCTCAATCCCCCTCGAAAACCGGCCAGCGGGTAATTGGCGAGTCAAAATGTCGGTCATTTTGCGTTCCTGACATCAAATTACGCTTATTAACACAGCTTTCATGTTGAGTGACGAGTATCCGACTGTCCCTAACGAAAAATTTTGAAGCGAAAGAATTGAAAAATCCTACGTCATGGGACATGGAAAATTTTTCAACAATCGAAATGGTCACATAGATAATATCTCAAATACGAACAACGAGTATACCTATTCGTTCCTGAATAACCAAGACAACATATTGACAGAGAAAAAGTTGATACGATCATTGTTGGTACGTCAAAATGGTTGTCCACATTCTCAATCCCCCTCGAAACCGGCCAGCGGGTAATTGGCGAGTCAAAATGTCGGTCATTTTGCGTTCCTGACATCAAATTACGCTTATTAACACAGCTTTCATGTTGATTGACGAGTATCCGACTGTCCCTAACGAAAAATTTCGAAGCGCAAGAATTGAAAAATCCTACGTCATGTGACATGGAAAATTTTTCAACAATCGAAATGGTCACATAGATAATATCTCAAATACGAAAAACGAGTATACCCATTCGTTCCTGAATAACCAAGACAACATATTCACAGAGAAAAAGTTGATACGATCATTGTTGGTACGTCAAAATGGTGGTCCACATTCTCAATTCCCCTCGAAAACCGGCCAGCGGGTAATTGGCGAGTCAAAATGTCGGTCATTTTGCGTTCCTGACATCAAATTACGCTTATAAACACAGCTTTCATGTTGATTGACGAGTATCCGACTGTCCCTAACGAAAAATTTCGAAGGGAAAGCATCGAAAAGAACCACGGATGGGACTTGGAAAATTTTTTCAACAATCGAGATGGTCTCATAGATAATATCTCAAATACGAAAAAAGAGTATACCTGTTCGTTCCTGAATAACCAAGACAACATATTGACAGAGAGAAAGTTGATACGATTATTGTTGATACGTCAAGATGGTTGTCCACATTCTCAATCCCCCTCGAAAACCGGCCAGCGGGTAATTGGCGAGTCAAAATGTCGGTCATTTTGCGTTCCTGACATCAAATTACGCTTATTAACACAGCTTTCATGTTGAGTGACGAGTATCCGACTGTCCCTAACGAAAAATTTTGAAGCGAAAGAATTGAAAAATCCTACGTCATGGGACATGGAAAATTTTTCAACAATCGAAATGGTCACATAGATAATATCTCAAATACGAAAAACGAGTATACCTATTCGTTCCTGAATAACCAAGACAACATGTTGACAGAGAAAAAGATGATGCGATTATTGTTGGTACGTCAAAATGGTGGTCCACATTCTCAATTCCCCTCGAAAACCGGCCAGCGGGTAATTGGCGAGTCAAAATGTCGGTCATTTTGCGTTCCTGACATCAAATTACGCTTATAAACACAGTTTTCATGTTGATTGACGAGTATCCGACTGTCCCTAACGAAAAATTTCGAAGCGCAAGAATTGAAAAATCCTACGTCATGGGAAATGGAAAATTTTTCAACAATCGAAATGGTCACATAGATAATATCTCAAATACGAACAACGAGTATACCTATTCGTTCCTGAATAACCAAGACAACATATTGACAGAGAAAAAGTTGATACGATCATTGTTGGTACGTCAAAATGGTTGTCCACATTCTCAATCCCCCTCGAAACCGGCCAGCGGGTAATTGGCGAGTCAAAATGTCGGTCATTTTGCGTTCCTGACATCAAATTACGCTTATTAACACAGCTTTCATGTTGATTGACGAGTATCCGACTGTCCCTAACGAAAAATTTCGAAGCGCAAGAATTGAAAAATCCTACGTCATGTGACATGGAAAATTTTTCAACAATCGAAATGGTCACATAGATAATATCTCAAATACGAAAAACGAGTATACCTATTCGTTCCTGAATAACCAAGACAACATATTGACAGAGAAAAAGTTGATGCGATTATTGTTGGTACGTCAAAATGGTTGTCCACATTCTCAATCCCCCTCGAAAACCGGCCAGCGGGTAATTGGCGAGTCAAAATGTCGGTCATTTGGCGTTCCTGACATCAAATTACGCTTATAAACACAGTTTTCATGTTGATTGACGAGTATCCGACTGTCCCTAACGAAAAATTTCGAAGCGCAAGAATTGAAAAATCCTACGTCATGGGACATGGAAAATTTTTCAACAATCGAAATGGTCACATAGATAATATCTCAAATACGAAAAACGAGTATACCCATTCGTTCCTGAATAACCAAGACAACATATTGACAGAGAAAAAGTTGATACGATCATTGTTGGTACGTCAAAATGGTGGTCCACATTCTCGATTCCCCTCGAAAACCGGCCAGCGGGTAATTGGCGAGTCAAAATGTCGGTCATTTGGCGTTCCTGACATCAAATTACGCTTATAAACACAGTTTTCATGTTGATTGACGAGTATCCGACTGTCCCTAACGAAAAATTTCGAAGCGCAAGAATTGAAAAATCCTACGTCATGGGACATGGAAAATTTTTCAACAATCGAAATGGTCACATAGATAATATCTCAAATACGAAAAACGAGTATACCTATTCGTTCCTGAATAACCAAGACAACATATTGACAGAGAAAAAGTTGATGCGATTATTGTTGGTACGTCAAAATGGTTGTCCACATTCTCAATCCCCCTCGAAAACGGGCCAGCGGGTAATTGGCGAGTCAAAATGTCGGTCATTTGGCGTTCCTGACATCAAATTACGCTTATAAACACAGTTTTCATGTTGATTGACGAGTATCCGACTGTCCCTAACGAAAAATTTCGAAGCGCAAGAATTGAAAAATCCTACGTCATGTGACATGGAAAATTTTTCAACAATCGAAATGGTCACATAGATAATATCTCAAATACGAAAAACGAGTATACCCATTCGTTCCTGAATAACCAAGACAACATATTGACAGAGAAAAAGTTGATACGATCATTGTTGGTACGTCAAAATGGTGGTCCACATTCTCAATTCCCCTCGAAAAACGGCCAGCGGGTAATTGGCGAGTCAAAATGTCGGTCATTTTGCGTTCCTGACATCAAATTACGCTTATAAACACAGCTTTCATGTTGATTGACGAGTATCCGACTGTCCCTAACGAAAAATTTCGAAGGGAAAGCATCGAAAAGAACCACGGATGGGACTTGGAAAATTTTTTCAACAATCGAGATGGTCTCATAGATAATATCTCAAATACGAAAAACGAGTATACCTATTCGTTCCTGAATAACCAAGACAACATATTGACAGAGAAAAAGTTGATACGATCATTGTTGGTACGTCAAAATGGTGGTCCACATTCTCAATTCCCCTCGAAAACCGGCCAGCGGGTAATTGGCGAGTCAAAATGTCGGTCATTTTGCGTTCCTGACATCAAATTACGCTTATAAACACAGTTTTCATGTTGATTGACGAGTATCCGACTGTCCCTAACGAAAAATTTCGAAGCGCAAGAATTGAAAAATCCTACGTCATGGGACATGGAAAATTTTTCAACAATCGAGATGGTCACGTAGATAATATCTCAAATACGAAAAACGAGTATACCTATTCGTTCCTGAATAACCAAGACAACATATTGACAGAGAAAAAGTTGATGCGATTATTGTTGGTACGTCAAAATGGTGGTCCACATTCTCAATTCCCCTCGAAAACCGGCCAGCGGGTAATTGGCGAGTCAAAATGTCGGTCATTTTGCGTTCCTGACATCAAATTACGCTTATAAACACAGCTTTCATGTTGAGTGACGAGTATCCGACTGTCCCTAACGAAAAATTTCGAAGGGAAAGAATCGAAAAGAACCACGGATGGGACTTGGAAAATTTTTTCAACAATCGAGATGGTCTCATAGATAATATCTCAAATACGAAAAACGAGTATACCTGTTCGTTCCTGAATAACCAAGACAACATATTGACAGAGAGAAAGTTGATACGATTATTGTTGATACGTCAAGATGGTTGTCCACATTCTCAATCCCCCTCGAAAACCGGCCAGCGGGTAATTGGCGAGTCAAAATGTCGGTCATTTTGCGTTCCTGACATCAAATTACGCTTATTAACACAGCTTTCATGTTGAGTGACGAGTATCCGACTGTCCCTAACGAAAAATTTTGAAGCGAAAGAATTGAAAAATCCTACGTCATGGGACATGGAAAATTTTTCAACAATCGAAATGGTCACATAGATAATATCTCAAATACGAAAAACGAGTATACCTATTCGTTCCTGAATAACCAAGACAACATATTGACAGAGAAAAAGTTGATGCGATTATTGTTGGTACGTCAAAATGGTTGTCCACATTCTCAATCCCCCTCGAAAACCGGCCAGCGGGTAATTGGCGAGTCAAAATGTCGGTCATTTGGCGTTCCTGACATCAAATTACGCTTATAAACACAGTTTTCATGTTGATTGACGAGTATCCGACTGTCCCTAACGAAAAATTTCGAAGCGCAAGAATTGAAAAATCCTACGTCATGGGACATGGAAAATTTTTCAACAATCGAAATGGTCACATAGATAATATCTCAAATACGAAAAACGAGTATACCCATTCGTTCCTGAATAACCAAGACAACATATTGACAGAGAAAAAGTTGATACGATCATTGTTGGTACGTCAAAATGGTGGTCCACATTCTCGATTCCCCTCGAAAACCGGCCAGCGGGTAATTGGCGAGTCAAAATGTCGGTCATTTGGCGTTCCTGACATCAAATTACGCTTATAAACACAGTTTTCATGTTGATTGACGAGTATCCGACTGTCCCTAACGAAAAATTTCGAAGCGCAAGAATTGAAAAATCCTACGTCATGGGACATGGAAAATTTTTCAACAATCGAAATGGTCACATAGATAATATCTCAAATACGAAAAACGAGTATACCTATTCGTTCCTGAATAACCAAGACAACATATTGACAGAGAAAAAGTTGATGCGATTATTGTTGGTACGTCAAAATGGTTGTCCACATTCTCAATCCCCCTCGAAAACGGGCCAGCGGGTAATTGGCGAGTCAAAATGTCGGTCATTTGGCGTTCCTGACATCAAATTACGCTTATAAACACAGTTTTCATGTTGATTGACGAGTATCCGACTGTCCCTAACGAAAAATTTCGAAGCGCAAGAATTGAAAAATCCTACGTCATGTGACATGGAAAATTTTTCAACAATCGAAATGGTCACATAGATAATATCTCAAATACGAAAAACGAGTATACCCATTCGTTCCTGAATAACCAAGACAACATATTGACAGAGAAAAAGTTGATACGATCATTGTTGGTACGTCAAAATGGTGGTCCACATTCTCAATTCCCCTCGAAAAACGGCCAGCGGGTAATTGGCGAGTCAAAATGTCGGTCATTTTGCGTTCCTGACATCAAATTACGCTTATAAACACAGCTTTCATGTTGATTGACGAGTATCCGACTGTCCCTAACGAAAAATTTCGAAGGGAAAGCATCGAAAAGAACCACGGATGGGACTTGGAAAATTTTTTCAACAATCGAGATGGTCTCATAGATAATATCTCAAATACGAAAAACGAGTATACCTATTCGTTCCTGAATAACCAAGACAACATATTGACAGAGAAAAAGTTGATACGATCATTGTTGGTACGTCAAAATGGTGGTCCACATTCTCAATTCCCCTCGAAAACCGGCCAGCGGGTAATTGGCGAGTCAAAATGTCGGTCATTTTGCGTTCCTGACATCAAATTACGCTTATAAACACAGTTTTCATGTTGATTGACGAGTATCCGACTGTCCCTAACGAAAAATTTCGAAGCGCAAGAATTGAAAAATCCTACGTCATGGGACATGGAAAATTTTTCAACAATCGAGATGGTCACATAGATAATATCTCAAATACGAAAAACGAGTATACCTATTCGTTCCTGAATAACCAAGACAACATATTGACAGAGAAAAAGTTGATGCGATTATTGTTGGTACGTCAAAATGGTTGTCCACATTCTCAATCCCCCTCGAAAACCGGCCAGCGGGTAATTGGCGAGTCAAAATGTCGGTCATTTGGCGTTCCTGACATCAAATTACGCTTATAAACACAGCTTTCATGTTGATTGACGAGTATCCGACTGTCCCTAACGAAAAATTTTGAAGCGAAAGAATTGAAAAATCCTACGTCATGGGACATGGAAAATTTTTCAACAATCGAAATGGTCACATAGATAATATCTCAAATACGAAAAACGAGTATACCTATTCGTTCCTGAATAACCAAGACAACATATTGACAGAGAAAAAGTTGATGCGATTATTGTTGGTACGTCAAAATGGTTGTCCACATTCTCAATCCCCCTCGAAAACCGGCCAGCGGGTAATTGGCGAGTCAAAATGTCGGTCATTTGGCGTTCTTGACATCAAATTACGCTTATAAACACAGCTTTCATGTTGATTGACGAGTATCCGACTGTCCGTAACGAAAAATTTTGAAGCGAAAGAATTGAAAAATCCTACGTCATGGGACATGGAAAATTTTTCAACAATCGAAATGGTCACATAGATAATATCTCAAATACGAAAAACGAGTATACCTATTCGTTCCTGAATAACCAAGACAACATATTGACAGAGAAAAAGTTGATGCGATTATTGTTGGTACGTCAAAATGGTTGTCCACATTCTCAATCCCCCTCGAAAACCGGCCAGCGGGTAATTGGCGAGTCAAAATGTCGGTCATTTGGCGTTCCTGACATCAAATTACGCTTATAAACACAGTTTTCATGTTGATTGACGAGTATCCGACTGTCCCTAACGAAAAATTTCGAAGCGCAAGAATTGAAAAATCTTACGTCATGTGACATGGAAAATTTTTCAACAATCGAAATGGTCACATAGATAATATCTCAAATACGAAAAACGAGTATACCCATTCGTTCCTGAATAACCAAGACAACATATTGATAGAGAAAAAGTTGATACGATCATTGTTGGTACGTCAAAATGGTGGTCCACATTCTCAATCCCCCTCGAAAACCGGCCAGCGGGTAATTGGCGAGTCAAAATGTCGGTCATTTTGCGTTCCTGACATCAAATTACGCTTATAAACACAGCTTTCATGTTGATTGACGAGTATCCGACTGTCCCTAACGAAAAATTTCGAAGCGCAAGAATTGAAAAATCCTACGTCATGTGACATGGAAAATTTTTCAACAATCGAAATGGTCACATAGATAATATCTCAAATACGAAAAACGAGTATACCCATTCGTTCCTGAATAACCAAGACAACATATTGACAGAGAAAAAGTTGATACGATCATTGTTGGTACGTCAAAATGGTGGTCCACATTCTCAATTCCCCTCGAAAACCGGCCAGCGGGTAATTGGCGAGTCAAAATGTCGGTCATTTTGCGTTCCTGACATCAAATTACGCTTATAAACACAGCTTTCATGTTGATTGACGAGTATCCGACTGTCCCTAACGAAAAATTTCGAAGGGAAAGCATCGAAAAGAACCACGGATGGGACTTGGAAAATTTTTTCAACAATCGAGATGGTCTCATAGATAATATCTCAAATACGAAAAACGAGTATACCTATTCGTTCCTGAATAACCAAGACAACATATTGACAGAGAAAAAGTTGATACGATCATTGTTGGTACGTCAAAATGGTGGTCCACATTCTCAATTCCCCTCGAAAACCGGCCAGCGGGTAATTGGCGAGTCAAAATGTCGGTCATTTTGCGTTCCTGACATCAAATTACGCTTATAAACACAGCTTTCATGTTGATTGACGAGTATCCGACTGTCCCTAACGAAAAATTTTGAAGCGAAAGAATTGAAAAATCCTACGTCATGGGACATGGAAAATTTTTCAACAATCGAAATGGTCACATAGATAATATCTCAAATACGAAAAACGAGTATACCTATTCGTTCCTGAATAACCAAGACAACATATTGACAGAGAAAAAGTTGATGCGATTATTGTTGGTACGTCAAAATGGTTGTCCACATTCTCAATCCCCCTCGAAAACCGGCCAGCGGGTAATTGGCGAGTCAAAATGTCGGTCATTTGGCGTTCTTGACATCAAATTACGCTTATAAACACAGCTTTCATGTTGATTGACGAGTATCCGACTGTCCCTAACGAAAAATTTTGAAGCGAAAGAATTGAAAAATCCTACGTCATGGGACATGGAAAATTTTTCAACAATCGAAATGGTCACATAGATAATATCTCAAATACGAAAAACGAGTATACCTATTCGTTCCTGAATAACCAAGACAACATATTGACAGAGAAAAAGTTGATGCGATTATTGTTGGTACGTCAAAATGGTTGTCCACATTCTCAATCCCCCTCGAAAACCGGCCAGCGGGTAATTGGCGAGTCAAAATGTCGGTCATTTGGCGTTCCTGACATCAAATTACGCTTATAAACACAGTTTTCATGTTGATTGACGAGTATCCGACTGTCCCTAACGAAAAATTTCGAAGCGCAAGAATTGAAAAATCTTACGTCATGTGACATGGAAAATTTTTCAACAATCGAAATGGTCACATAGATAATATCTCAAATACGAAAAACGAGTATACCCATTCGTTCCTGAATAACCAAGACAACATATTGATAGAGAAAAAGTTGATACGATCATTGTTGGTACGTCAAAATGGTGGTCCACATTCTCAATCCCCCTCGAAAACCGGCCAGCGGGTAATTGGCGAGTCAAAATGTCGGTCATTTTGCGTTCCTGACATCAAATTACGCTTATAAACACAGCTTTCATGTTGATTGACGAGTATCCGACTGTCCCTAACGAAATCCCGCAGGGGGTGTAATGGCGGGTAAAACCGCCCTTACACACGGGGTGTGACGACCCCGCGGTCCCTGAGTCGAACTTGGTGTAAGGATTGGGATCCCCCTTTTGGGGGGTCTCAATAATTATACCAAGGGGGGGTTGCGGGTGCAGGGTGAACCCCTGTGCCCAGGGGGGGTTTCGGAGGAGGGGGGAGTCGCGAATTGGGACGCGAGGGAGGGCGAAATCGGCCGGTGGAGGGGTGGTTCCACGTGGTGGAGGAGCGGGTCCACGTGGTGGAGGGCGAGATCGGCGGGTGGAGGGCCGCGAGCCCTACCTATTGGGGGGTTTGGAGGGGGAGGGTCGCGGTGGGGTGGGCCGGACTTCGGGAGACGCGAGGGAGGGCGAAATTGGCCGGTGGAGGGGTGGTTCCACGTGGTGGAGGGCGGAATCGGTTGGTGGACGGGCAATTCCACGCGTGGGTGGGGGTTCGGGGGGACTGGCTGCTTTGCAGTGCGAAGGGCATGGACGCTGCGGTTCTCGCAAGTAGTTCCAGCCACGCGTTAGTAGTCGGAACCTCCCGCAACGGTGGAGGCAAGGCGAAAACGCGACGCCACACGTGGGGGCTGGGTCAGGGGGAGTGGGTGGGTATCCCTCGGAAAAGGGACGGTTCGCGGGGTGGTGCGGGGGAGGGGGGACTGGCTGCTTCGCAGTGCGAAGGGCATGGACATTGCGGTTCTCGCAACTTGTTCCAGCCACGTGTTAGTAGTCGGATCCTCCCGCAACGGTGGAGGCCGGCGAAAACGCGACGCCACACGTGGGGTTGGGTCTCAGGGGGTGGGGGCGGGTATCCCTCGGGAAAGGGACGGTTCGCGGGGTGGGTCGTCGGGTGGGATGGGTGGGTTCCCCCTTTCTGTGGGTCTGCTCCCTCTCTGCTCCTCTTTCGAGGGGTGTCGAGGGGGAGCACTCCTTCAGCGCCTCCACCGGGCCCTGATCCGAGCTCCCCAGCTCGGCGGGAACCGGAGGGCCCCCTCCCAGGGACGACGCCCAGCGTCCCGAGCTACCCAGCTCGGTGCCGCGGGGAATCGTCCCATCTAATCCTAATCTTCTTATTCATTCTTTTTCTTTTACTTTTCAGCTTGTCAGCTCTTGCCTTTTGGCACGGCCGGCGACCGTATCGTCTACTTCAACCATGGCAGGGCATTTTTGCAAATCTTGTCCGGAGGCTAAACTGCCCCCAATCGGATCTCCGGGGGGGGCACAAAAATGCGTCCGTCGTGCGGCGAAGTCTGCGCATCGCTTCCCAGCATGCCAGAACATCATCTCCAGCGACTACATCGAGGGACCCAAGGATGGTGGTGCCCTCAAGGGTTCGTAGTCGCCCGCCGTGCGCCGGGGTACTGCCCTCCCGACGAGGGAAAGGTTCCAGCCTTCGTGCTGTCCACGAGGACGTCGCAGACAACGCGGGACTGACTGCGCAGCCGAGTCAGCCAACGCCGGGATCTTCAAGAACTTCAACCGGTGAGTCCACTCAATTATTAGGTAGGGTTCGCGAGTGCCAAGTTAATTTAAGTAGGATCGATAGTCATCGCGTCGCGACCGGAGGCTCACCGGTACCCCCCGTTCCAATAGGTCATCCTCCCCGGACCCCTGCGATCGAGGGACCGGGCGCGCAACGCGACGTTAGAATACTGCAATTGAACATGTCCCGCTCAATTGCAGTAACCGGGGAGGTCTTCCAGTTAATTCGCAAAGAGCGTCTGGACATATTGTTGCTCCAAGAGCCGTATGCCATTCGTGAGGCGAACACCTGGGCCATCCGCGGCCTAGGAGTCGGAATGCGTATTGCCGCGAGCTCAACGGAGCGACCGTGGGCGGCCGTCGTTGCGTGCAACTCCATCGTGGAGATTGCTTACGTGTCCCAATTAAGTAATGCACATTGCGTTTGTGCTGAAGCCCGCGTCCCCGGTGGATCCTTCTTCGTCGTCTCCAGTTATTTTCAATACTCGGACGACATAGAAATCCACCTGAGGCAGCTTGAAAAGGTTTTTAGCTGTCTCAGGGGTCGCCGCGTTCTGGTGGCGGCCGATTCCAACGCCCAACACTCCCTTTGGAGCCCCAGGACCACTGACCGTGGTGTCCTCCTGGGCGAGCTCATCGAGTCTTTCGGTCTCCGCATCGCGAATGATGCTAGGCAGGGCCCAACCTTCAGGAGTGCCGCGGGTACGTCGTTCATCGACGTCACACTGGCCACCCCTGGCATGTATAAATTCATACGTGCATGGAGGTTGGAGGACGAGTGGTCCACCGGTGACCACACGTCGGTTTTCTTTCGCTTAGCGATCCGGAGTTCTTCACAGCGCGTCAATAACTCGGGAGTCGGCGAGGGCTCTACCATGCGGTTCAACGTTCGTCGGGCCGACTGGGAAAAGTTCGAGGCGACCCTCGATGAGGAGGCCCGTGAGAAACTCGTGGACCATCCGCTGGATTCTACAGCGGATGTTGAGAGAATGGCAGAAGTACTGGGTGACGTACTCACCAAAGCCTGCCAAGATTCGATGCCGCGCCGCAGACATTACCGTCGCGCGAATCCGTGGTGGACCGAGGAGCTGACCAGCAAACGCAAACTGGTCAGTCGTCTCCGAAACGGCTACCGAAGGGAGACTAACCCTGACGCGCGAAAAATTAAACAGAATAGGTATCGTGTAGTCCTGCGGTCGTACACCAGGCTACTTAGGACATGTAAAGAAAATAGCTGGCGCGGTTACATAACAACGGAACGCAACGCGAATCCCTGGGGCTTCCATTACAAATATGCCGCTGATAAATTGCGTGTAGGCACGGTACTCAGCACCCTTAGAACCGCGAATGGCACGACACTTACAATGCGTGAGACTGCTGAGGTACTGTTGGACACACACGTACCTGACGATGACCCCAACGAAGACACACCCGAACAGACTGACATCCGTGAACGCGCGAGGAACTTAACGGTCCAGACAGAGGACGCACGAGACTTGACGGACGACCAACTTAAGGGTCTCGTCAAGACCCTTAAGAATGACAAAGCCCCAGGATGCGATTTAGTTGAGGTTAGAGTCCTAAAAGTCGCGGTCATGAGGATGCCTCACATCTTCACGCGACTCTTCAACGCCTGCCTTAAGCACGGCGTTTTCCCCACCGTTTGGAAAGTCGGCACACTTCGTGCTCTCCTCAAAGGAGTTCACAGGGATGTGTCCGACCCCAAATCGTACCGTCCCATTTGCCTCTTGTCGGTTGTCGGGAAATTTTTCGAAAAGGTCCTTCACGGGATCCTTACGGCGAAAGTCCTTACCGAGGACAAAATATCAGGACGTCAATATGGCTTTCTGCCTGGACGATCCACGGAAGACGCGATAGTAGAGTTGCGTGAATTAGTCGAGCGCGGTAACGACAAGAGGTACGTCATTGGACTCCTATTCGATATCTCAGGAGCCTTCGACAACGTGTGGTGGCCCCTAGTCCTCCAGTCTTTGGCGGATCGAGACTGCCCGAAGAATGTCTTTGAAGTGCTCCGGAGCTACTTCGACAATCGGACTGTCAAGATCGCCTGGAGTGACCAAGAGGTTTCCAAGCCGGCCACCCGGGGCTGTCCGCAAGGATCAGTCCTCGGCCCCGCTTGCTGGAATCTCATGTTCGATGCCCTCCTCAAGAGCATCGAGCAGAATTTTGGCGAAATCGAAGTCGCCTACGCGGACGACCTTATCGCGGTCGTATCGGCCGACTCGCGTAAGGAAATAGAGAGGATAGGCCGAGCCGTCGCCGAGCACATCGCGTCGTGGTGCGCATCAGCGAAGCTCGAACTGTCGAGGAGCAAGACAGAGGCAATTGTCCTGTCATGCAACTCGCAGAAGAGAGCGCCGCTGGTGCGGTACAGGTGGGATCGGGCGCGAAGGACACGCCGACGCGTGAAACCGGTGCTGGATATCCGCCCACCCGAGATTAGGCTCGACGGGGAGAAAATTAAATTCAAGGAGAGCGTGAGGTACCTCGGGGTACATTTTAATAGAAACATGCGGGTCCGGACCCATACAAAATATATACAGGAAAAGGCTAGAGTCCTTTTCACTCGGCTATCGGCCCTAATGCACAAGCATTGGGGGCTCCGATACCGATCGGTTAAAGTCGTTTTTCAGGGCGTTTTTCAGGCTGTCGCGTCGTATGCAGCCCACGGGTGGGTGGACCGTTGCACACCGTACGACTGGAAGAAACTCCGTACCGCGCAGAGGAGCGCGCTGCTGACGGTGACTGGCGCGTATAGGACGGCTTCACACGAAGCACTCTGCGCAGCGGCGGGGGTGCTTCCTGTGGACCTATTATTGAGGGAAAGAGCAGCGCGCTACCAAGCCAAGAAAGGCATTGCGGTCAGAATAGGCGATGTAGAAATAGACCCCGCGAATCCGCGCGTTAATAACAACGGCCGCCCGATCGAGGCCGTCGAGGATATAAAGGCAGAGATCCGGAATCTCTGGAGGGATAGGTTTGAGGGGGCTTCAACCGGGAGGAACACCTTTGCGTTCTTCCCCGATACTGCGGCGCGCCTGGAAGCTAAGTGGGTCGAGTGCGACCACTGGGTCTCGCAGGTCCTGACAGGGCATGGGCAATTCCGGTCCTATCTTCACGACCGGGGCCTTGCCCAGTCACGCAACTGCGAGTGCGACCAGGCTGAAGACACAGTCCAGCATTTTATTATGGACTGTCCGATATATGCACCACAGCGGGGGTGCATCGCGGGAATAATCGGGAATCGCCCATGGCCCCAGGCGGCACAAGCGCTAGTGTCGTCCAGGGAGTCATTCGCCGTGTTCGCGGATTTTTGCAGGGAATGTATGTGGCTGAAATGCGTGGAAGCGTACGCGGAAATAAGAAGTCGCGGCGACGATGAGTGAACGAATGAATGGGACCAACCAGCTCTCGTTGTCGGAGACGAGAGTCGTGGGACAGGAACCCGGTAACCTTCTCCGGGTAACCCTGTCCCGGTTGGAGATATGAATGAGAAGTAAATTCACCTCTTCTCCTTTCTTCCTCTTCTTCTATTCTATTTCTTTTAACCCCAAATACCCTTATCCACTTTTCACATTCTGGGTGTCAGGCTGACACCAAGGACCACCGCCCCGAGGTTCCCCGCGGGAGCCATGCCTGCGTCAGTCACTTGTGACCTGGCGCCGTCATGGTTGCAAAGTGTCCTTCGGCCATCTGAACCGGCCGACAGTATGGATTTTTCCAACCCCCCCTTTGGCAGTGGGTAATGGCCTAAGTGTTTGTTATTATGTAAGTAGAGTAGATTAATAGGCCATGCGAGGTTTCCGAAAACCATAACCTGGCAAGGTTGTTTTCATAATACCGCATTGAGTGTCCCTAACGAAAAATTTCGAAGGGAAAGCATCGAAAAGAACCACGGATGGGACTTGGAAAATTTTTTCAACAATCGAGATGGTCTCATAGATAATATCTCAAATACGAAAAACGAGTATACCTGTTCGTTCCTGAATAACCAAGACAACATATTGACAGAGAGAAAGTTGATACGATTATTGTTGATACGTCAAGATGGTTGTCCACATTCTCAATCCCCCTCGAAAACCGGCCAGCGGGTAATTGGCGAGTCAAAATGTCGGTCATTTTGCGTTCCTGACATCAAATTAGGCTTATTAACACAGCTTTCATGTTGAGTGACGAGTATCCGACTGTCCCTAACAAAAAATTTCGAAGCGAAATAATCGAGATATCCTACGTCATAGGACATGGAAAATTTTTTCAACAATCAAGATGGTCTCATAGATAATATCTCAAATACGAAAAACGAGTATTCCTGTTCGTTCCTGAATAACCAAGACAACATATTGACAGAGAGAAAGTTGATACGATTATTGTTGATACGTCAAGATGGTTGTCCACATTCTCAATCCCCCTCGAAAACCGGCCAGCGGGTAATTGGCGAGTCAAAATGTCGGTCATTTTGCGTTCCTGACATCAAATTACGCTTATTAACACAGCTTTCATGTTGAGTGACGAGTATCCGACTGTCCCTAACGAAAAATTTTGAAGCGAAATAATCGAGATATCCTACGTCATAGGACATGGAAAATTTTTTCAACAATCGAGATGGTCACATAGATAATATCTCAAATACGAAAAACGAGTATACCTATTCGTTCCTGAATAACCAAGACAACATATTGACAGAGAAAAAGTTGATGCGATTATTGTTGGTACGTCAAGATGGTTGTCCACATTCTCAATCCCCCTCGAAAACCGGCCAGCGGGTAATTGGCGAGTCAAAATGTCGGTCATTTTGCGTTCCTGACATCAAATTACGCTTATAAACACAGTTTTCATGTTGATTGACGAGTATCCGACTGTCCCTAACGAAAAATTTCGAAGCGCAAGAATTGAAAAATCCTACGTCATGGGAAATGGAAAATTTTTCAACAATCGAAATGGTCACATAGATAATATCTCAAATACGAACAACGAGTATACCTATTCGTTCCTGAATAACCAAGACAACATATTGACAGAGAAAAAGTTGATACGATCATTGTTGGTACGTCAAAATGGTTGTCCACATTCTCAATCCCCCTCGAAACCGGCCAGCGGGTAATTGGCGAGTCAAAATGTCGGTCATTTTGCGTTCCTGACATCAAATTACGCTTATTAACACAGCTTTCATGTTGATTGACGAGTATCCGACTGTCCCTAACGAAAAATTTCGAAGCGCAAGAATTGAAAAATCCTACGTCATGTGACATGGAAAATTTTTCAACAATCGAAATGGTCACATAGATAATATCTCAAATACGAAAAACGAGTATACCCATTCGTTCCTGAATAACCAAGACAACATATTCACAGAGAAAAAGTTGATACGATCATTGTTGGTACGTCAAAATGGTGGTCCACATTCTCAATTCCCCTCGAAAACCGGCCAGCGGGTAATTGGCGAGTCAAAATGTCGGTCATTTTGCGTTCCTGACATCAAATTACGCTTATAAACACAGCTTTCATGTTGATTGACGAGTATCCGACTGTCCCTAACGAAAAATTTCGAAGGGAAAGCATCGAAAAGAACCACGGATGGGACTTGGAAAATTTTTTCAACAATCGAGATGGTCTCATAGATAATATCTCAAATACGAAAAACGAGTATACCTGTTCGTTCCTGAATAACCAAGACAACATATTGACAGAGAGAAAGTTGATACGATTATTGTTGATACGTCAAGATGGTTGTCCACATTCTCAATCCCCCTCGAAAACCGGCCAGCGGGTAATTGGCGAGTCAAAATGTCGGTCATTTTGCGTTCCTGACATCAAATTACGCTTATAAACACAGCTTTCATGTTGATTGACGAGTATCCGACTGTCCCTAACGAAAAATTTCGAAGGGAAAGCATCGAAAAGAACCACGGATGGGACTTGGAAAATTTTTTCAACAATCAAGATGGTCTCATAGATAATATCTCAAATACGAAAAACGAGTATTCCTGTTCGTTCCTGAATAACCAAGACAACATATTGACAGAGAGAAAGTTGATACGATTATTGTTGATACGTCAAGATGGTTGTCCACATTCTCAATCCCCCTCGAAAACCGGCCAGCGGGTAATTGGCGAGTCAAAATGTCGGTCATTTTGCGTTCCTGACATCAAATTACGCTTATTAACACAGCTTTCATGTTGAGTGACGAGTATCCGACTGTCCCTAACGAAAAATTTTGAAGCGAAAGAATTGAAAAATCCTACGTCATGGGACATGGAAAATTTTTCAACAATCGAAATGGTCACATAGATAATATCTCAAATACGAACAACGAGTATACCTATTTGTTCCTGAATAACCAAGACAACATATTGACAGAGAAAAAGTTGATACGATCATTGTTGGTACGTCAAAATGGTTGTCCACATTCTCAATCCCCCTCGAAACCGGCCAGCGGGTAATTGGCGAGTCAAAATGTCGGTCATTTTGCGTTCCTGACATCAAATTACGCTTATTAACACAGCTTTCATGTTGATTGACGAGTATCCGACTGTCCCTAACGAAAAATTTCGAAGCGCAAGAATTGAAAAATCCTACGTCATGTGACATGGAAAATTTTTCAACAATCGAAATGGTCACATAGATAATATCTCAAATACGAAAAACGAGTATACCCATTCGTTCCTGAATAACCAAGACAACATATTCACAGAGAAAAAGTTGATACGATCATTGTTGGTACGTCAAAATGGTGGTCCACATTCTCAATTCCCCTCGAAAACCGGCCAGCGGGTAATTGGCGAGTCAAAATGTCGGTCATTTTGCGTTCCTGACATCAAATTACGCTTATAAACACAGCTTTCATGTTGATTGACGAGTATCCGACTGTCCGTAACGAAAAATTTTGAAGCGAAAGAATTGAAAAATCCTACGTCATGGGACATGGAAAATTTTTCAACAATCGAAATGGTCACATAGATAATATCTCAAATACGAAAAACGAGTATACCTATTCGTTCCTGAATAACCAAGACAACATATTGACAGAGAAAAAGTTGATGCGATTATTGTTGGTACGTCAAAATGGTTGTCCACATTCTCAATCCCCCTCGAAAACCGGCCAGCGGGTAATTGGCGAGTCAAAATGTCGGTCATTTGGCGTTCCTGACATCAAATTACGCTTATAAACACAGTTTTCATGTTGATTGACGAGTATCCGACTGTCCCTAACGAAAAATTTCGAAGCGCAAGAATTGAAAAATCTTACGTCATGTGACATGGAAAAATTTTCAACAATCGAAATGGTCACATAGATAATATCTCAAATACGAAAAACGAGTATACCCATTCGTTCCTGAATAACCAAGACAACATATTGATAGAGAAAAAGTTGATACGATCATTGTTGGTACGTCAAAATGGTGGTCCACATTCTCAATCCCCCTCGAAAACCGGCCAGCGGGTAATTGGCGAGTCAAAATGTCGGTCATTTTGCGTTCCTGACATCAAATTACGCTTATAAACACAGCTTTCATGTTGATTGACGAGTATCCGACTGTCCCTAACGAAAAATTTCGAAGCGCAAGAATTGAAAAATCCTACGTCATGTGACATGGAAAATTTTTCAACAATCGAAATGGTCACATAGATAATATCTCAAATACGAAAAACGAGTATACCCATTCGTTCCTGAATAACCAAGACAACATATTGACAGAGAAAAAGTTGATACGATCATTGTTGGTACGTCAAAATGGTGGTCCACATTCTCAATTCCCCTCGAAAACCGGCCAGCGGGTAATTGGCGAGTCAAAATGTCGGTCATTTTGCGTTCCTGACATCAAATTACGCTTATAAACACAGCTTTCATGTTGATTGACGAGTATCCGACTGTCCCTAACGAAAAATTTCGAAGGGAAAGCATCGAAAAGAACCACGGATGGGACTTGGAAAATTTTTTCAACAATCGAGATGGTCTCATAGATAATATCTCAAATACGAAAAACGAGTATACCTATTCGTTCCTGAATAACCAAGACAACATATTGACAGAGAAAAAGTTGATACGATCATTGTTGGTACGTCAAAATGGTGGTCCACATTCTCAATTCCCCTCGAAAACCGGCCAGCGGGTAATTGGCGAGTCAAAATGTCGGTCATTTTGCGTTCCTGACATCAAATTACGCTTATAAACACAGCTTTCATGTTGATTGACGAGTATCCGACTGTCCCTAACGAAAAATTTTGAAGCGAAAGAATTGAAAAATCCTACGTCATGGGACATGGAAAATTTTTCAACAATCGAAATGGTCACATAGATAATATCTCAAATACGAAAAACGAGTATACCTATTCGTTCCTGAATAACCAAGACAACATATTGACAGAGAAAAAGTTGATGCGATTATTGTTGGTACGTCAAAATGGTTGTCCACATTCTCAATCCCCCTCGAAAACCGGCCAGCGGGTAATTGGCGAGTCAAAATGTCGGTCATTTGGCGTTCTTGACATCAAATTACGCTTATAAACACAGCTTTCATGTTGATTGACGAGTATCCGACTGTCCCTAACGAAAAATTTTGAAGCGAAAGAATTGAAAAATCCTACGTCATGGGACATGGAAAATTTTTCAACAATCGAAATGGTCACATAGATAATATCTCAAATACGAAAAACGAGTATACCTATTCGTTCCTGAATAACCAAGACAACATATTGACAGAGAAAAAGTTGATGCGATTATTGTTGGTACGTCAAAATGGTTGTCCACATTCTCAATCCCCCTCGAAAACCGGCCAGCGGGTAATTGGCGAGTCAAAATGTCGGTCATTTGGCGTTCCTGACATCAAATTACGCTTATAAACACAGTTTTCATGTTGATTGACGAGTATCCGACTGTCCCTAACGAAAAATTTCGAAGCGCAAGAATTGAAAAATCTTACGTCATGTGACATGGAAAATTTTTCAACAATCGAAATGGTCACATAGATAATATCTCAAATACGAAAAACGAGTATACCCATTCGTTCCTGAATAACCAAGACAACATATTGATAGAGAAAAAGTTGATACGATCATTGTTGGTACGTCAAAATGGTGGTCCACATTCTCAATCCCCCTCGAAAACCGGCCAGCGGGTAATTGGCGAGTCAAAATGTCGGTCATTTTGCGTTCCTGACATCAAATTACGCTTATAAACACAGCTTTCATGTTGATTGACGAGTATCCGACTGTCCCTAACGAAAAATTTCGAAGCGCAAGAATTGAAAAATCCTACGTCATGTGACATGGAAAATTTTTCAACAATCGAAATGGTCACATAGATAATATCTCAAATACGAAAAACGAGTATACCCATTCGTTCCTGAATAACCAAGACAACATATTGACAGAGAAAAAGTTGATACGATCATTGTTGGTACGTCAAAATGGTGGTCCACATTCTCAATTCCCCTCGAAAACCGGCCAGCGGGTAATTGGCGAGTCAAAATGTCGGTCATTTTGCGTTCCTGACATCAAATTACGCTTATAAACACAGCTTTCATGTTGATTGACGAGTATCCGACTGTCCCTAACGAAAAATTTCGAAGGGAAAGCATCGAAAAGAACCACGGATGGGACTTGGAAAATTTTTTCAACAATCGAGATGGTCTCATAGATAATATCTCAAATACGAAAAACGAGTATACCTATTCGTTCCTGAATAACCAAGACAACATATTGACAGAGAAAAAGTTGATACGATCATTGTTGGTACGTCAAAATGGTGGTCCACATTCTCAATTCCCCTCGAAAACCGGCCAGCGGGTAATTGGCGAGTCAAAATGTCGGTCATTTTGCGTTCCTGACATCAAATTACGCTTATAAACACAGTTTTCATGTTGATTGACGAGTCTCCGACTGTCCCTAACGAAAAATTTCGAAGCGCAAGAATTGAAAAATCCTACGTCATGGGACATGGAAAATTTTTCAACAATCGAGATGGTCACATAGATAATATCTCAAATACGAAAAACGAGTATACCTATTCGTTCCTGAATAACCAAGACAACATATTGACAGAGAAAAAGTTGATGCGATTATTGTTGGTACGTCAAAATGGTTGTCCACATTCTCAATCCCCCTCGAAAACCGGCCAGCGGGTAATTGGCGAGTCAAAATGTCGGTCATTTTGCGTTCCTGACATCAAATTACGCTTATAAACACAGTTTTCATGTTGATTGACGAGTATCCGACTGTCCCTAACGAAAAATTTCGAAGCGCAAGAATTGAAAAAGCCTACGTCATGGGACATGGAAAATTTATTCAACAATCGAGATGGTCTCATAGATAATATCTCAAATACGAAAAACGAGTATACCTATTCGTTCCTGAATAACCAAGACAACATATTGACAGAGAAAAAGTTGATACGATCATTGTTGGTACGTCAAAATGGTGGTCCACATTCTCAATTCCCCTCGAAAACCGGCCAGCGGGTAATTGGCGAGTCAAAATGTCGGTCATTTTGCGTTCCTGACATCAAATTACGCTTATAAACACAGCTTTCATGTTGAGTGACGAGTATCCGACTGTCCCTAACGAAAAATTTCGAAGGGAAAGAATCGAAAAGAACCACGGATGGGACTTGGAAAATTTTTTCAACAATCGAGATGGTCTCATAGATAATATCTCAAATACGAAAAACGAGTATACCTGTTCGTTCCTGAATAACCAAGACAACATATTGACAGAGAGAAAGTTGATACGATTATTGTTGATACGTCAAGATGGTTGTCCACATTCTCAATCCCCCTCGAAAACCGGCCAGCGGGTAATTGGCGAGTCAAAATGTCGGTCATTTTGCGTTCCTGACATCAAATTACGCTGATTAACACAGCTTTCATGTTGAGTGACGAGTATCCGACTGTCCCTAACAAAAAATTTCGAAGCGAAATAATCGAGATATCCTACGTCATAGGACATGGAAAATTTTTTCAACAATCAAGATGGTCTCATAGATAATATCTCAAATACGAAAAACGAGTATTCCTGTTCGTTCCTGAATAACCAAGACAACATATTGACAGAGAGAAAGTTGATACGATTATTGTTGATACGTCAAGATGGTCTTCCACATTCTCAATCCCCCTCGAAAACCGGCCAGCGGGTAATTGGCGAGTCAAAATGTCGGTCATTTTGCGTTCCTGACATCAAATTACGCTTATTAACACAGCTTTCATGTTGAGGGACGAGTATCCGACTGTCCCTAACGAAAAATTTCGAAGCGCAAGAATTGAAAAATCCTACGTCATGTGACATGGAAAATTTTTCAACAATCGAAATGGTCACATAGATAATATCTCAAATACGAAAAACGAGTATACCCATTCGTTCCTGAATAACCAAGACAACATATTGACAGAGAAAAAGTTGATACGATCATTGTTGGTACGTCAAAATGGTGGTCCACATTCTCAATTCCCCTCGAAAACCGGCCAGCGGGTAATTGGCGAGTCAAAATGTCGGTCATTTTGCGTTCCTGACATCAAATTACGCTTATAAACACAGCTTTCATGTTGATTGACGAGTATCCGACTGTCCCTAACGAAAAATTTCGAAGGGAAAGCATCGAAAAGAACCACGGATGGGACTTGGAAAATTTTTTCAACAATCGAGATGGTCTCATAGATAATATCTCAAATACGAAAAACGAGTATACCTGTTCGTTCCTGAATAACCAAGACAACATATTGACAGAGAGAAAGTTGATACGATTATTGTTGATACGTCAAGATGGTTGTCCACATTCTCAATCCCCCTCGAAAACCGGCCAGCGGGTAATTGGCGAGTCAAAATGTCGGTCATTTTGCGTTCCTGACATCAAATTACGCTTATTAACACAGCTTTCATGTTGAGTGACGAGTATCCGACTGTCCCTAACAAAAAATTTCGAAGCGAAATAATCGAGATATCCTACGTCATAGGACATGGAAAATTTTTTCAACAATCGAGATGGTCACATAGATAATATCTCAAATACGAAAAACGAGTATACCTATTCGTTCCTGAATAACCAAGACAACATATTGACAGAGAAAAAGTTGATGCGATTATTGTTGGTACGTCAAAATGGTTGTCCACATTCTCAATCCCCCTCGAAAACCGGCCAGCGGGTAATTGGCGAGTCAAAATGTCGGGCATTTTGCGTTCCTGACATCAAATTACGCTTATAAACACAGCTTTCATGTTGAGTGACGAGTATCCGACTGTCCCTAACGAAAAATTTCGAAGGGAAAGAATCGAAAAGAACCACGGATGGGACTTGGAAAATTTTTTCAACAATCGAGATGGTCTCATAGATAATATCTCAAATACGAAAAACGAGTATACCTGTTCGTTCCTGAATAACCAAGACAACATATTGACAGAGAGAAAGTTGATACGATTATTGTTGATACGTCAAGATGGTTGTCCACATTCTCAATCCCCCTCGAAAACCGGCCAGCGGGTAATTGGCGAGTCAAAATGTCGGTCATTTTGCGTTCCTGACATCAAATTACGCTTATTAACACAGCTTTCATGTTGAGTGACGAGTATCCGACTGTCCCTAACAAAAAATTTCGAAGCGAAATAATCGAGATATCCTACGTCATAGGACATGGAAAATTTTTTCAACAATCAAGATGGTCTCATAGATAATATCTCAAATACGAAAAACGAGTATTCCTGTTCGTTCCTGAATAACCAAGACAACATATTGACAGAGAGAAAGTTGATACGATTATTGTTGATACGTCAAGATGGTCTTCCACATTCTCAATCCCCCTCGAAAACCGGCCAGCGGGTAATTGGCGAGTCAAAATGTCGGTCATTTTGCGTTCCTGACATCAAATTACGCTTATTAACACAGCTTTCATGTTGAGGGACGAGTATCCGACTGTCCCTAACGAAAAATTTTGAAGCGAAAGAATTGAAAAATCCTACGTCATGGGACATGGAAAATTTTTCAACAATCGAAATGGTCACATAGATAATATCTCAAATACGAAAAACGAGTATACCCATTCGTTCCTGAATAACCAAGACAACATATTGACAGAGAAAAAGTTGATACGATCATTGTTGGTACGTCAAAATGGTGGTCCACATTCTCAATTCCCCTCGAAAACCGGCCAGCGGGTAATTGGCGAGTCAAAATGTCGGTCATTTTGCGTTCCTGACATCAAATTACGCTTATAAACACAGCTTTCATGTTGATTGACGAGTATCCGACTGTCCCTAACGAAAAATTTCGAAGGGAAAGCATCGAAAAGAACCACGGATGGGACTTGGAAAATTTTTTCAACAATCGAGATGGTCTCATAGATAATATCTCAAATACGAAAAACGAGTATACCTGTTCGTTCCTGAATAACCAAGACAACATATTGACAGAGAGAAAGTTGATACGATTATTGTTGATACGTCAAGATGGTTGTCCACATTCTCAATCCCCCTCGAAAACCGGCCAGCGGGTAATTGGCGAGTCAAAATGTCGGTCATTTTGCGTTCCTGACATCAAATTACGCTTATTAACACAGCTTTCATGTTGAGTGACGAGTATCCGACTGTCCCTAACAAAAAATTTCGAAGCGAAATAATCGAGATATCCTACGTCATAGGACATGGAAAATTTTTTCAACAATCAAGATGGTCTCATAGATAATATCTCAAATACGAAAAACGAGTATTCCTGTTCGTTCCTGAATAACCAAGACAACATATTGACAGAGAGAAAGTTGATACGATTATTGTTGATACGTCAAGATGGTTGTCCACATTCTCAATCCCCCTCGAAAACCGGCCAGCGGGTAATTGGCGAGTCAAAATGTCGGTCATTTTGCGTTCCTGACATCAAATTACGCTTATAAACACAGCTTTCATGTTGAGTGACGAGTATCCGACTGTCCCTAACGAAAAATTTCGAAGGGAAAGAATCGAAAAGAACCACGGATGGGACTTGGAAAATTTTTTCAACAATCGAGATGGTCTCATAGATAATATCTCAAATACGAAAAACGAGTATACCTGTTCGTTCCTGAATAACCAAGACAACATATTGACAGAGAGAAAGTTGATACGATTATTGTTGATACGTCAAGATGGTTGTCCACATTCTCAATCCCCCTCGAAAACCGGCCAGCGGGTAATTGGCGAGTCAAAATGTCGGTCATTTTGCGTTCCTGACATCAAATTACGCTTATAAACACAGTTTTCATGTTGATTGACGAGTATCCGACTGTCCCTAACGAAAAATTTCGAAGCGCAAGAATTGAAAAATCCTACGTCATGTGACATGGAAAATTTTTCAACAATCGAAATGGTCACATAGATAATATCTCAAATACGAAAAACGAGTATACCCATTCGTTCCTGAATAACCAAGACAACATATTGACAGAGAAAAAGTTGATGCGATTATTGTTGGTACGTCAAAATGGTTGTCCACATTCTCAATCCCCCTCGAAAACCGGCCAGCGGGTAATTGGCGAGTCAAAATGTCGGTCATTTGGCGTTCCTGACATCAAATTACGCTTATAAACACAGCTTTCATGTTGATTGACGAGTATCCGACTGTCCCTAACGAAAAATTTTGAAGCGAAAGAATTGAAAAATCCTACGTCATGGGACATGGAAAATTTTTCAACAATCGAAATGGTCACATAGATAATATCTCAAATACGAAAAACGAGTATACCTATTCGTTCCTGAATAACCAAGACAACATATTGACAGAGAAAAAGTTGATGCGATTATTGTTGGTACGTCAAAATGGTTGTCCACATTCTCAATCCCCCTCGAAAACCGGCCAGCGGGTAATTGGCGAGTCAAAATGTCGGTCATTTGGCGTTCTTGACATCAAATTACGCTTATAAACACAGCTTTCATGTTGATTGACGAGTATCCGACTGTCCCTAACGAAAAATTTTGAAGCGAAAGAATTGAAAAATCCTACGTCATGGGACATGGAAAATTTTTCAACAATCGAAATGGTCACATAGATAATATCTCAAATACGAAAAACGAGTATACCTATTCGTTCCTGAATAACCAAGACAACATATTGACAGAGAAAAAGTTGATGCGATTATTGTTGGTACGTCAAAATGGTTGTCCACATTCTCAATCCCCCTCGAAAACCGGCCAGCGGGTAATTGGCGAGTCAAAATGTCGGTCATTTGGCGTTCCTGACATCAAATTACGCTTATAAACACAGTTTTCATGTTGATTGACGAGTATCCGACTGTCCCTAACGAAAAATTTCGAAGCGCAAGAATTGAAAAATCCTACGTCATGTGACATGGAAAATTTTTCAACAATCGAAATGGTCACATAGATAATATCTCAAATACGAAAAACGAGTATACCCATTCGTTCCTGAATAACCAAGACAACATATTGATAGAGAAAAAGTTGATACGATCATTGTTGGTACGTCAAAATGGTGGTCCACATTCTCAATCCCCCTCGAAAACCGGCCAGCGGGTAATTGGCGAGTCAAAATGTCGGTCATTTTGCGTTCCTGACATCAAATTACGCTTATAAACACAGCTTTCATGTTGATTGACGAGTATCCGACTGTCCCTAACGAAAAATTTCGAAGCGCAAGAATTGAAAAATCCTACGTCATGTGACATGGAAAATTTTTCAACAATCGAAATGGTCACATAGATAATATCTCAAATACGAAAAACGAGTATACCCATTCGTTCCTGAATAACCAAGACAACATATTGACAGAGAAAAAGTTGATACGATCATTGTTGGTACGTCAAAATGGTGGTCCACATTCTCAATTCCCCTCGAAAACCGGCCAGCGGGTAATTGGCGAGTCAAAATGTCGGTCATTTTGCGTTCCTGACATCAAATTACGCTTATAAACACAGCTTTCATGTTGATTGACGAGTATCCGACTGTCCCTAACGAAAAATTTCGAAGGGAAAGCATCGAAAAGAACCACGGATGGGACTTGGAAAATTTTTTCAACAATCGAGATGGTCTCATAGATAATATCTCAAATACGAAAAACGAGTATACCTATTCGTTCCTGAATAACCAAGACAACATATTGACAGAGAAAAAGTTGATACGATCATTGTTGGTACGTCAAAATGGTGGTCCACATTCTCAATTCCCCTCGAAAACCGGCCAGCGGGTAATTGGCGAGTCAAAATGTCGGTCATTTTGCGTTCCTGACATCAAATTACGCTTATAAACACAGTTTTCATGTTGATTGACGAGTCTCCGACTGTCCCTAACGAAAAATTTCGAAGCGCAAGAATTGAAAAATCCTACGTCATGGGACATGGAAAATTTTTCAACAATCGAGATGGTCACATAGATAATATCTCAAATACGAAAAACGAGTATACCTATTCGTTCCTGAATAACCAAGACAACATATTGACAGAGAAAAAGTTGATGCGATTATTGTTGGTACGTCAAAATGGTTGTCCACATTCTCAATCCCCCTCGAAAACCGGCCAGCGGGTAATTGGCGAGTCAAAATGTCGGTCATTTTGCGTTCCTGACATCAAATTACGCTTATAAACACAGTTTTCATGTTGATTGACGAGTATCCGACTGTCCCTAACGAAAAATTTCGAAGCGCAAGAATTGAAAAAGCCTACGTCATGGGACATGGAAAATTTATTCAACAATCGAGATGGTCTCATAGATAATATCTCAAATACGAAAAACGAGTATACCTATTCGTTCCTGAATAACCAAGACAACATATTGACAGAGAAAAAGTTGATACGATCATTGTTGGTACGTCAAAATGGTGGTCCACATTCTCAATTCCCCTCGAAAACCGGCCAGCGGGTAATTGGCGAGTCAAAATGTCGGTCATTTTGCGTTCCTGACATCAAATTACGCTTATAAACACAGCTTTCATGTTGAGTGACGAGTATCCGACTGTCCCTAACGAAAAATTTCGAAGGGAAAGAATCGAAAAGAACCACGGATGGGACTTGGAAAATTTTTTCAACAATCGAGATGGTCTCATAGATAATATCTCAAATACGAAAAACGAGTATACCTGTTCGTTCCTGAATAACCAAGACAACATATTGACAGAGAGAAAGTTGATACGATTATTGTTGATACGTCAAGATGGTTGTCCACATTCTCAATCCCCCTCGAAAACCGGCCAGCGGGTAATTGGCGAGTCAAAATGTCGGTCATTTTGCGTTCCTGACATCAAATTACGCTGATTAACACAGCTTTCATGTTGAGTGACGAGTATCCGACTGTCCCTAACAAAAAATTTCGAAGCGAAATAATCGAGATATCCTACGTCATAGGACATGGAAAATTTTTTCAACAATCAAGATGGTCTCATAGATAATATCTCAAATACGAAAAACGAGTATTCCTGTTCGTTCCTGAATAACCAAGACAACATATTGACAGAGAGAAAGTTGATACGATTATTGTTGATACGTCAAGATGGTCTTCCACATTCTCAATCCCCCTCGAAAACCGGCCAGCGGGTAATTGGCGAGTCAAAATGTCGGTCATTTTGCGTTCCTGACATCAAATTACGCTTATTAACACAGCTTTCATGTTGAGGGACGAGTATCCGACTGTCCCTAACGAAAAATTTTGAAGCGAAAGAATTGAAAAATCCTACGTCATGGGACATGGAAAATTTTTCAACAATCGAAATGGTCACATAGATAATATCTCAAATACGAAAAACGAGTATACCCATTCGTTCCTGAATAACCAAGACAACATATTGACAGAGAAAAAGTTGATACGATCATTGTTGGTACGTCAAAATGGTGGTCCACATTCTCAATTCCCCTCGAAAACCGGCCAGCGGGTAATTGGCGAGTCAAAATGTCGGTCATTTGGCGTTCCTGACATCAAATTACGCTTATAAACACAGTTTTCATGTTGATTGACGAGTATCCGACTGTCCCTAACGAAAAATTTCGAAGCGCAAGAATTGAAAAATCCTACGTCATGGGACATGGAAAATTTTTCAACAATCGAAATGGTCACATAGATAATATCTCAAATACGAAAAACGAGTATACCTATTCGTTCCTGAATAACCAAGACAACATATTGACAGAGAAAAAGTTGATGCGATTATTGTTGGTACGTCAAAATGGTTGTCGACATTCTCAATCCCCCTCGAAAACCGGCCAGCGGGTAATTGGCGAGTCGAAATGTCGGTCATTTTTCGTTCCTGACATCAAATTACGCTTATAAACACAGTTTTCATGTTGATTGACGAGTATCCGACTGTCCCTAACGAAAAATTTCGAAGGGAAAGCATCGAAAAGAACCACGGATGGGACTTGGAAAATTTTTTCAACAATCGAGATGGTCTCATAGATAATATCTCAAATACGAAAAACGAGTATACCTGTTCGTTCCTGAATAACCAAGACAACATATTGACAGAGAGAAAGTTGATACGATTATTGTTGATACGTCAAGATGGTTGTCCACATTCTCAATCCCCCTCGAAAACCGGCCAGCGGGTAATTGGCGAATCAAAATGTCGGTCATTTTGCGTTCCTGACATCAAATTACGCTTATTAACACAGCTTTCATGTTGAGTGACGAGTATCCGACTGTCCCTAACAAAAAATTTCGAAGCGAAATAATCGAGATATCCTACGTCATAGGACATGGAAAATTTTTTCAACAATCGAGATGGTCACATAGATAATATCTCAAATACGAAAAACGAGTATACCTATTCGTTCCTGAATAACCAAGACAACATATTGACAGAGAAAAAGTTGATGCGATTATTGTTGGTACGTCAAAATGGTTGTCCACATTCTCAATCCCCCTCGAAAACCGGCCAGCGGGTAATTGGCGAGTCAAAATGTCGGGCATTTTGCGTTCCTGACATCAAATTACGCTTATAAACACAGCTTTCATGTTGAGTGACGAGTATCCGACTGGCCCTAACGAAAAATTTCGAAGGGAAAGAATCGAAAAGAACCACGGATGGGACTTGGAAAATTTTTTCAACAATCGAGATGGTCTCATAGATAATATCTCAAATACGAAAAACGAGTATACCTGTTCGTTCCTGAATAACCAAGACAACATATTGACAGAGAGAAAGTTGATACGATTATTGTTGATACGTCAAGATGGTTGTCCACATTCTCAATTCCCCTCGAAAACCGGCCAGCGGGTAATTGACGAGTCAAAATGTCGGTCATTTTGCGTTCCTGACATCAAATTACGCTTATAAACACAGCTTTCATGTTGATTGACGAGTATCCGACTGTCCCTAACGAAAAATTTCGAAGGGAAAGCATCGAAAAGAACCACGGATGGGACTTGGAAAATTTTTTCAACAATCGAGATGGTCTCATAGATAATATCTCAAATACGAAAAACGAGTATACCTATTCGTTCCTGAATAACCAAGACAACATATTGACAGAGAAAAAGTTGATACGATCATTGTTGGTACGTCAAAATGGTGGTCCACATTCTCAATTCCCCTCGAAAACCGGCCAGCGGGTAATTGGCGAGTCAAAATGTCGGTCATTTTGCGTTCCTGACATCAAATTACGCTTATAAACACAGTTTTCATGTTGATTGACGAGTCTCCGACTGTCCCTAACGAAAAATTTCGAAGCGCAAGAATTGAAAAATCCTACGTCATGGGACATGGAAAATTTTTCAACAATCGAGATGGTCACATAGATAATATCTCAAATACGAAAAACGAGTATACCTATTCGTTCCTGAATAACCAAGACAACATATTGACAGAGAAAAAGTTGATGCGATTATTGTTGGTACGTCAAAATGGTTGTCCACATTCTCAATCCCCCTCGAAAACCGGCCAGCGGGTAATTGGCGAGTCAAAATGTCGGTCATTTTGCGTTCCTGACATCAAATTACGCTTATAAACAGAGTTTTCATGTTGATTGACGAGTATCCGACTGTCCCTAACGAAAAATTTCGAAGCGCAAGAATTGAAAAAGCCTACGTCATGGGACATGGAAAATTTATTCAACAATCGAGATGGTCTCATAGATAATATCTCAAATACGAAAAACGAGTATACCTATTCGTTCCTGAATAACCAAGACAACATATTGACAGAGAAAAAGTTGATACGATCATTGTTGGTACGTCAAAATGGTGGTCCACATTCTCAATTCCCCTCGAAAACCGGCCAGCGGGTAATTGGCGAGTCAAAATGTCGGTCATTTTGCGTTCCTGACATCAAATTACGCTTATAAACACAGCTTTCATGTTGAGTGACGAGTATCCGACTGTCCCTAACGAAAAATTTCGAAGGGAAAGAATCGAAAAGAACCACGGATGGGACTTGGAAAATTTTTTCAACAATCGAGATGGTCTCATAGATAATATCTCAAATACGAAAAACGAGTATACCTGTTCGTTCCTGAATAACCAAGACAACATATTGACAGAGAGAAAGTTGATACGATTATTGTTGATACGTCAAGATGGTTGTCCACATTCTCAATCCCCCTCGAAAACCGGCCAGCGGGTAATTGGCGAGTCAAAATGTCGGTCATTTTGCGTTCCTGACATCAAATTACGCTGATTAACACAGCTTTCATGTTGAGTGACGAGTATCCGACTGTCCCTAACAAAAAATTTCGAAGCGAAATAATCGAGATATCCTACGTCATAGGACATGGAAAATTTTTTCAACAATCAAGATGGTCTCATAGATAATATCTCAAATACGAAAAACGAGTATTCCTGTTCGTTCCTGAATAACCAAGACAACATATTGACAGAGAGAAAGTTGATACGATTATTGTTGATACGTCAAGATGGTCTTCCACATTCTCAATCCCCCTCGAAAACCGGCCAGCGGGTAATTGGCGAGTCAAAATGTCGGTCATTTTGCGTTCCTGACATCAAATTACGCTTATTAACACAGCTTTCATGTTGAGGGACGAGTATCCGACTGTCCCTAACGAAAAATTTTGAAGCGAAAGAATTGAAAAATCCTACGTCATGGGACATGGAAAATTTTTCAACAATCGAAATGGTCACATAGATAATATCTCAAATACGAAAAACGAGTATACCCATTCGTTCCTGAATAACCAAGACAACATATTGACAGAGAAAAAGTTGATACGATCATTGTTGGTACGTCAAAATGGTGGTCCACATTCTCAATTCCCCTCGAAAACCGGCCAGCGGGTAATTGGCGAGTCAAAATGTCGGTCATTTGGCGTTCCTGACATCAAATTACGCTTATAAACACAGTTTTCATGTTGATTGACGAGTATCCGACTGTCCCTAACGAAAAATTTCGAAGCGCAAGAATTGAAAAATCCTACGTCATGGGACATGGAAAATTTTTCAACAATCGAAATGGTCACATAGATAATATCTCAAATACGAAAAACGAGTATACCTATTCGTTCCTGAATAACCAAGACAACATATTGACAGAAAAAGTTGATGCGATTATTGTTGGTACGTCAAAATGGTTGTCGACATTCTCAATCCCCCTCGAAAACCGGCCAGCGGGTAATTGGCGAGTCGAAATGTCGGTCATTTTTCGTTCCTGACATGAAATTACGCTTATAAACACAGTTTTCATGTTGATTGACGAGTATCCGACTGTCCCTAACGAAAAATTTCGAAGGGAAAGCATCGAAAAGAACCACGGATGGGACTTGGAAAATTTTTTCAACAATCGAGATGGTCTCATAGATAATATCTCAAATACGAAAAACGAGTATACCTGTTCGTTCCTGAATAACCAAGACAACATATTGACAGAGAGAAAGTTGATACGATTATTGTTGATACGTCAAGATGGTTGTCCACATTCTCAATCCCCCTCGAAAACCGGCCAGCGGGTAATTGGCGAATCAAAATGTCGGTCATTTTGCGTTCCTGACATCAAATTACGCTTATTAACACAGCTTTCATGTTGAGTGACGAGTATCCGACTGTCCCTAACAAAAAATTTCGAAGCGAAATAATCGAGATATCCTACGTCATAAGACATGGAATATTTTTTCAACAATCGAGATGGTCACATAGATAATATCTCAAATACGAAAAACGAGTATACCTATTCGTTCCTGAATAACCAAGACAACATATTGACAGAGAAAAAGTTGATGCGATTATTGTTGGTACGTCAAAATGGTTGTCCACATTCTCAATCCCCCTCGAAAACCGGCCAGCGGGTAATTGGCGAGTCAAAATGTCGGGCATTTTGCGTTCCTGACATCAAATTACGCTTATAAACACAGCTTTCATGTTGAGTGACGAGTATCCGACTGTCCCTAACGAAAAATTTCGAAGGGAAAGAATCGAAAAGAACCACGGATGGGACTTGGAAAATTTTTTCAACAATCGAGATGGTCTCATAGATAATATCTCAAATACGAAAAACGAGTATACCTGTTCGTTCCTGAATAACCAAGACAACATATTGACAGAGAGAAAGTTGATACGATTATTGTTGATACGTCAAGATGGTTGTCCACATTCTCAATCCCCCTCGAAAACCGGCCAGCGGGTAATTGGCGAGTCAAAATGTCGGTCATTTTGCGTTCCTGACATCAAATTACGCTTATTAACACAGCTTTCATGTTGAGTGACGAGTATCCGACTGTCCCTAACAAAAAATTTCGAAGCGAAATAATCGAGATATCCTACGTCATAGGACATGGAAAATTTTTTCAACAATCAAGATGGTCTCATAGATAATATCTCAAATACGAAAAACGAGTATACCCATTCGTTCCTGAATAACCAAGACAACATATTGACAGAGAAAAAGTTGATACGATCATTGTTGGTACGTCAAAATGGTGGTCCACATTCTCAATTCCCCTCGAAAACCGGCCAGCGGGTAATTGGCGAGTCAAAATGTCGGTCATTTTGCGTTCCTGACATCAAATTACGCTTATAAACACAGCTTTCATGTTGATTGACGAGTATCCGACTGTCCCTAACGAAATCCCGCAGGGGGTGTAATGGCGGGTAAAACCGCCCTTACACACGGGGTGTGACGACCCCGCGGTCCCTGAGTCGAACTTGGTGTAAGGATTGGGATCCCCCTTTTGGGGGGTCTCAATAATTATACCAAGGGGGGGTTGCGGGTGCAGGGTGAACCCCTGTGCCCAGGGGGGGTTTCGGAGGAGGGGGAAGTCGCGAATTGGGACGCGAGGGAGGGCGAAATCGGCCGGTGGAGGGGTGGTTCCACGTGGTGGAGGAGCGGGTCCACGTGGTGGAGGGCGAGATCGGCGGGTGGAGGGCCGCGAGCCCTACCTATTGGGGGGTTTGGAGGGGGAGGGTCGCGGTGGGGTGGGCCGGACTTCGGGAGACGCGAGGGAGGGCGAAATTGGCCGGTGGAGGGGTGGTTCCACGTGGTGGAGGGCGGAATCGGTTGGTGGACGGGCAATTCCACGCGTGGGTGGGGGTTCGGGGGGACTGGCTGCTTTGCAGTGCGAAGGGCATGGACGCTGCGGTTCTCGCAAGTAGTTCCAGCCACGCGTTAGTAGTCGGAACCTCCCGCAACGGTGGAGGCAAGGCGAAAACGCGACGCCACACGTGGGGGCTGGGTCAGGGGGAGTGGGTGGGTATCCCTCGGAAAAGGGACGGTTCGCGGGGTGGTGCGGGGGAGGGGGGACTGGCTGCTTCGCAGTGCGAAGGGCATGGACATTGCGGTTCTCGCAACTTGTTCCAGCCACGTGTTAGTAGTCGGATCCTCCCGCAACGGTGGAGGCCGGCGAAAACGCGACGCCACACGTGGGGTTGGGTCTCAGGGGGTGGGGGCGGGTATCCCTCGGGAAAGGGACGGTTCGCGGGGTGGGTCGTCGGGTGGGATGGGTGGGTTCCCCCTTTCTGTGGGTCTGCTCCCTCTCTGCTCCTCTTTCGAGGGGTGTCGAGGGGGAGCACTCCTTCAGCGCCTCCACCGGGCCCTGATCCGAGCTCCCCAGCTCGGCGGGAACCGGAAGGCCCCCTCCCAGGGACGGCGCCCAGCGTCTCGAGCTACCCAGCTCGGGCCGCGGGGAATCGTCCCACCTAATCCTAATCTTCTTATTCATTCTTTTCTTTTACTTTTCAGCCTTTCAGCTCATGCCTTTTGGCACGGCCGGCGACCGTCTCGTCAACTTCAACCATGGCAGAGCATTATTGCAAGAAATTTCCGGAGTCTAAGCTGCCCCCAATCGGATCTCCGGGGGGGCACGATAATGCGTCCGTCGTGCGGCGAAGTCTGCGCATCGCTTCCCAGCATGCCAGAGGAACATCACCAGCGACTACATCGAGGGACCCAAGGAGGGTGGTGCCCTCAAGGGTTCGTAGTCGCCCGCCGTGCGCCGGGGTACTGCCCTCCCGACGAGGGAAAGGTTCCAGCCTTCGTGCTGTCCACGAGGACGTCGCAGACAACGCGGGACTGACTGCGCAGCCGAGTCAGCCAACGCCGGGATCTTCAAGAACTTCAACCGGTGAGTCCACTCAATTATTAGGTAGGGTTCGCGAGTGCCAAGTTAATTTAAGTAGGATCGATAGTCATCGCGTCGCGACCGGAGGCTCACCGGTACCCCCCGTTCCAATAGGTCATCCTCCCCGGACCCCTGCGATCGAGGGACCGGGCGCGCAACGCGACGTTAGAATACTGCAATTGAACATGTCCCGCTCAATTGCAGTAACCGGGGAGGTCTTCCAGTTAATTCGCAAAGAGCGTCTGGACATATTGTTGCTCCAAGAGCCGTATGCCATTCGTGAGGCGAACACCTGGGCCATCCGCGGCCTAGGAGTCGGAATGCGTATTGCCGCGAGCTCAACGGAGCGACCGTGGGCGGCCGTCGTTGCGTGCAACTCCATCGTGGAGATTGCTTACGTGTCCCAATTAAGTAATGCACATTGCGTTTGTGCTGAAGCCCGCGTCCCCGGTGGATCCTTCTTCGTCGTCTCCAGTTATTTTCAATACTCGGACGACATAGAAATCCACCTGAGGCAGCTTGAAAAGGTTTTTAGCTGTCTCAGGGGTCGCCGCGTTCTGGTGGCGGCCGATTCCAACGCCCAACACTCCCTTTGGAGCCCCAGGACCACTGACCGTGGTGTCCTCCTGGGCGAGCTCATCGAGTCTTTCGGTCTCCGCATCGCGAATGATGCTAGGCAGGGCCCAACCTTCAGGAGTGCCGCGGGTACGTCGTTCATCGACGTCACACTGGCCACCCCTGGCATGTATAAATTCATACGTGCATGGAGGTTGGAGGACGAGTGGTCCACCGGTGACCACACGTCGGTTTTCTTTCGCTTAGCGATCCGGAGTTCTTCACAGCGCGTCAATAACTCGGGAGTCGGCGAGGGCTCTACCATGCGGTTCAACGTTCGTCGGGCCGACTGGGAAAAGTTCGAGGCGACCCTCGATGAGGAGGCCCGTGAGAAACTCGTGGACCATCCGCTGGATTCTACAGCGGATGTTGAGAGAATGGCAGAAGTACTGGGTGACGTACTCACCAAAGCCTGCCAAGATTCGATGCCGCGCCGCAGACATTACCGTCGCGCGAATCCGTGGTGGACCGAGGAGCTGACCAGCAAACGCAAACTGGTCAGTCGTCTCCGAAACGGCTACCGAAGGGAGACTAACCCTGACGCGCGAAAAATTAAACAGAATAGGTATCGTGTAGTCCTGCGGTCGTACACCAGGCTACTTAGGACATGTAAAGAAAATAGCTGGCGCGGTTACATAACAACGGAACGCAACGCGAATCCCTGGGGCTTCCATTACAAATATGCCGCTGATAAATTGCGTGTAGGCACGGTACTCAGCACCCTTAGAACCGCGAATGGCACGACACTTACAATGCGTGAGACTGCTGAGGTACTGTTGGACACACACGTACCTGACGATGACCCCAACGAAGACACACCCGAACAGACTGACATCCGTGAACGCGCGAGGAACTTAACGGTCCAGACAGAGGACGCACGAGACTTGACGGACGACCAACTTAAGGGTCTCGTCAAGACCCTTAAGAATGACAAAGCCCCAGGATGCGATTTAGTAGAAGTTAGGGTGTTAAAAGTCGCCGTCATGAGGATGCCTCACATCTTCACGCGACTCTTCAACGCCTGCCTTAAGCACGGCGTTTTCCCCACCGTTTGGAAAGTCGGCACACTTCGTGCTCTCCTCAAAGGAGTTCACAGGGATGTGTCCGACCCCAAATCGTACCGTCCCATTTGCCTCTTGTCGGTTGTCGGGAAATTTTTCGAAAAGGTCCTTCACGGGATCCTTACGGCGAAAGTCCTTACCGAGGACAAAATATCAGGACGTCAATATGGCTTTCTGCCTGGACGATCCACGGAAGACGCGATAGTAGAGTTGCGTGAATTAGTCGAGCGCGGTAACGACAAGAGGTACGTCATTGGACTCCTATTCGATATCTCAGGAGCCTTTGACAACGTGTGGTGGCCCCTAGTCCTCCAGTCTTTGGCGGATCGAGACTGCCCGAAGAATGTCTTTGAAGTGCTCCGGAGCTACTTCGACAATCGGACTGTCAAGATCGCCTGGAGTGACCAAGAGGTTTCCAAGCCGGCCACCCGGGGCTGTCCGCAAGGATCAGTCCTCGGCCCCGCTTGCTGGAATCTCATGTTCGATGCCCTCCTCAAGAGCATCGAGCAGAATTTTGGCGAAATCGAAGTCGCCTACGCGGACGACCTTATCGCGGTCGTATCGGCCGACTCGCGTAAGGAAATAGAGAGGATAGGCCGAGCCGTCGCCGAGCACATCGCGTCGTGGTGCGCATCAGCGAAGCTCGAACTGTCGAGGAGCAAGACAGAGGCAATTGTCCTGTCATGCAACTCGCAGAAGAGAGCGCCGCTGGTGCGGTACAGGTGGGATCGGGCGCGAAGGACACGCCGACGCGTGAAACCGGTGCTGGATATCCGCCCACCCGAGATTAGGCTCGACGGGGAGAAAATTAAATTCAAGGAGAGCGTGAGGTACCTCGGGGTACATTTTAATAGAAACATGCGGGTCCGGACCCATACAAAATATATACAGGAAAAGGCTAGAGTCCTTTTCACTCGGCTATCGGCCCTAATGCACAAGCATTGGGGGCTCCGATACCGATCGGTTAAAGTCGTTTTTCAGGGCGTTTTTCAGGCTGTCGCGTCGTATGCAGCCCACGGGTGGGTGGACCGTTGCACACCGTACGACTGGAAGAAACTCCGTACCGCGCAGAGGAGCGCGCTGCTGACGGTGACTGGCGCGTATAGGACGGCTTCACACGAAGCACTCTGCGCAGCGGCGGGGGTGCTTCCTGTGGACCTATTATTGAGGGAAAGAGCAGCGCGCTACCAAGCCAAGAAAGGCATTGCGGTCAGAATAGGCGATGTAGAAATAGACCCCGCGAATCCGCGCGTTAATAACAACGGCCGCCCGATCGAGGCCGTCGAGGATATAAAGGCAGAGATCCGGAATCTCTGGAGGGATAGGTTTGAGGGGGCTTCAACCGGGAGGAACACCTTTGCGTTCTTCCCCGATACTGCGGCGCGCCTGGAAGCTAAGTGGGTCGAGTGCGACCACTGGGTCTCGCAGGTCCTGACAGGGCATGGGCAATTCCGGTCCTATCTTCACGACCGGGGCCTTGCCCAGTCACGCAACTGCGAGTGCGACCAGGCTGAAGACACAGTCCAGCATTTTATTATGGACTGTCCGATATATGCACCACAGCGGGGGTGCATCGCGGGAATAATCGGGAATCGCCCATGGCCCCAGGCGGCACAAGCGCTAGTGTCGTCCAGGGAGTCATTCGCCGTGTTCGCGGATTTTTGCAGGGAATGTATGTGGCTGAAATGCGTGGAAGCGTACGCGGAAATAAGAAGTCGCGGCGACGATGAGTGAACGAATGAATGGGACCAACCAGCTCTCGTTGTCGGAGACGAGAGTCGTGGGACAGGAACCCGGTAACCTTCTCCGGGTAACCCTGTCCCGGTTGGAGATATGAATGAGAAGTAAATTCACCTCTTCTCCTTTCTTCCTCTTCTTCTATTCTATTTCTTTTAACCCCAAATACCCTTATCCACTTTTCACATTCTGGGTGTCAGGCTGACACCAAGGACCACCGCCCCGAGGTTCCCCGCGGGAGCCATGCCTGCGTCAGTCACTTGTGACCTGGCGCCGTCATGGTTGCAAAGTGTCCTTCGGCCATCTGAACCGGCCGACAGTATGGATTTTTCCAACCCCCCCTTTGGCAGTGGGTAATGGCCTAAGTGTTTGTTATTATGTAAGTAGAGTAGATTAATAGGCCATGCGAGGTTTCCGAAAACCATAACCTGGCAAGGTTGTTTTCATAATACCGCATTGAGTGTCCCTAACGAAAAATTTCGAAGGGAAAGCATCGAAAAGAACCACGGATGGGACTTGGAAAATTTTTTCAACAATCGAGATGGTCTCATAGATAATATCTCAAATACGAAAAACGAGTATACCTGTTCGTTCCTGAATAACCAAGACAACATATTGACAGAGAGAAAGTTGATACGATTATTGTTGATACGTCAAGATGGTTGTCCACATTCTCAATCCCCCTCGAAAACCGGCCAGCGGGTAATTGGCGAGTCAAAATGTCGGTCATTTTGCGTTCCTGACATCAAATTAGGCTTATTAACACAGCTTTCATGTTGAGTGACGAGTATCCGACTGTCCCTAACAAAAAATTTCGAAGCGAAATAATCGAGATATCCTACGTCATAGGACATGGAAAATTTTTTCAACAATCAAGATGGTCTCATAGATAATATCTCAAATACGAAAAACGAGTATACCCATTCGTTCCTGAATAACCAAGACAACATATTCACAGAGAAAAAGTTGATACGATCATTGTTGGTACGTCAAAATGGTGGTCCACATTCTCAATTCCCCTCGAAAACCGGCCAGCGGGTAATTGGCGAGTCAAAATGTCGGTCATTTTGCGTTCCTGACATCAAATTACGCTTATAAACACAGCTTTCATGTTGATTGACGAGTATCCGACTGTCCCTAACGAAAAATTTCGAAGGGAAAGCATCGAAAAGAACCACGGATGGGACTTGGAAAATTTTTTCAACAATCGAGATGGTCTCATAGATAATATCTCAAATACGAAAAACGAGTATACCTGTTCGTTCCTGAATAACCAAGACAACATATTGACAGAGAGAAAGTTGATACGATTATTGTTGATACGTCAAGATGGTTGTCCACATTCTCAATCCCCCTCGAAAACCGGCCAGCGGGTAATTGGCGAGTCAAAATGTCGGTCATTTTGCGTTCCTGACATCAAATTACGCTTATTAACACAGCTTTCATGTTGAGTGACGAGTATCCGACTGTCCCTAACGAAAAATTTTGAAGCGAAAGAATTGAAAAATCCTACGTCATGGGACATGGAAAATTTTTCAACAATCGAAATGGTCACATAGATAATATCTCAAATACGAAAAACGAGTATACCTATTCGTTCCTGAATAACCAAGACAACATGTTGACAGAGAAAAAGATGATGCGATTATTGTTGGTACGTCAAAATGGTGGTCCACATTCTCAATTCCCCTCGAAAACCGGCCAGCGGGTAATTGGCGAGTCAAAATGTCGGTCATTTTGCGTTCCTGACATCAAATTACGCTTATAAACACAGTTTTCATGTTGATTGACGAGTATCCGACTGTCCCTAACGAAAAATTTCGAAGCGCAAGAATTGAAAAATCCTACGTCATGGGAAATGGAAAATTTTTCAACAATCGAAATGGTCACATAGATAATATCTCAAATACGAACAACGAGTATACCTATTCGTTCCTGAATAACCAAGACAACATATTGACAGAGAAAAAGTTGATACGATCATTGTTGGTACGTCAAAATGGTTGTCCACATTCTCAATCCCCCTCGAAACCGGCCAGCGGGTAATTGGCGAGTCAAAATGTCGGTCATTTTGCGTTCCTGACATCAAATTACGCTTATTAACACAGCTTTCATGTTGATTGACGAGTATCCGACTGTCCCTAACGAAAAATTTCGAAGCGCAAGAATTGAAAAATCCTACGTCATGGGACATGGAAAATTTTTCAACAATCGAAATGGTCACATAGATAATATCTCAAATACGAACAACGAGTATACCTATTCGTTCCTGAATAACCAAGACAACATATTGACAGAGAAAAAGTTGATACGATCATTGTTGGTACGTCAAAATGGTTGTCCACATTCTCAATCCCCCTCGAAACCGGCCAGCGGGTAATTGGCGAGTCAAAATGTCGGTCATTTTGCGTTCCTGACATCAAATTACGCTTATTAACACAGCTTTCATGTTGATTGACGAGTATCCGACTGTCCCTAACGAAAAATTTCGAAGCGCAAGAATTGAAAAATCCTACGTCATGGGACATGGAAAATTTTTCAACAATCGAAATGGTCACATAGATAATATCTCAAATACGAAAAACGAGTATACCCATTCGTTCCTGAATAACCAAGACAACATATTGACAGAGAAAAAGTTGATACGATCATTGTTGGTACGTCAAAATGGTGGTCCACATTCTCAATTCCCCTCGAAAACCGGCCAGCGGGTAATTGGCGAGTCAAAATGTCGGTCATTTTGCGTTCCTGACATCAAATTACGCTTATAAACACAGCTTTCATGTTGATTGACGAGTATCCGACTGTCCCTAACGAAAAATTTCGAAGGGAAAGCATCGAAAAGAACCACGGATGGGACTTGGAAAATTTTTTCAACAATCAAGATGGTCTCATAGATAATATCTCAAATACGAAAAACGAGTATTCCTGTTCGTTCCTGAATAACCAAGACAACATATTGACAGAGAGAAAGTTGATACGATTATTGTTGATACGTCAAGATGGTTGTCCACATTCTCAATCCCCCTCGAAAACCGGCCAGCGGGTAATTGGCGAGTCAAAATGTCGGTCATTTTGCGTTCCTGACATCAAATTACGCTTATTAACACAGCTTTCATGTTGAGTGACGAGTATCCGACTGTCCCTAACGAAAAATTTTGAAGCGAAAGAATTGAAAAATCCTACGTCATGGGACATGGAAAATTTTTCAACAATCGAAATGGTCACATAGATAATATCTCAAATACGAAAAACGAGTATACCTATTCGTTCCTGAATAACCAAGACAACATGTTGACAGAGAAAAAGATGATGCGATTATTGTTGGTACGTCAAAATGGTGGTCCACATTCTCAATTCCCCTCGAAAACCGGCCAGCGGGTAATTGGCGAGTCAAAATGTCGGTCATTTTGCGTTCCTGACATCAAATTACGCTTATAAACACAGTTTTCATGTTGATTGACGAGTATCCGACTGTCCCTAACGAAAAATTTCGAAGCGCAAGAATTGAAAAATCCTACGTCATGGGAAATGGAAAATTTTTCAACAATCGAAATGGTCACATAGATAATATCTCAAATACGAACAACGAGTATACCTATTCGTTCCTGAATAACCAAGACAACATATTGACAGAGAAAAAGTTGATACGATCATTGTTGGTACGTCAAAATGGTTGTCCACATTCTCAATCCCCCTCGAAACCGGCCAGCGGGTAATTGGCGAGTCAAAATGTCGGTCATTTTGCGTTCCTGACATCAAATTACGCTTATTAACACAGCTTTCATGTTGATTGACGAGTATCCGACTGTCCCTAACGAAAAATTTCGAAGCGCAAGAATTGAAAAATCCTACGTCATGTGACATGGAAAATTTTTCAACAATCGAAATGGTCACATAGATAATATCTCAAATACGAAAAACGAGTATACCCATTCGTTCCTGAATAACCAAGACAACATATTCACAGAGAAAAAGTTGATACGATCATTGTTGGTACGTCAAAATGGTGGTCCACATTCTCAATTCCCCTCGAAAACCGGCCAGCGGGTAATTGGCGAGTCAAAATGTCGGTCATTTTGCGTTCCTGACATCAAATTACGCTTATAAACACAGCTTTCATGTTGATTGACGAGTATCCGACTGTCCCTAACGAAAAATTTCGAAGGGAAAGCATCGAAAAGAACCACGGATGGGACTTGGAAAATTTTTTCAACAATCGAGATGGTCTCATAGATAATATCTCAAATACGAAAAACGAGTATACCTGTTCGTTCCTGAATAACCAAGACAACATATTGACAGAGAGAAAGTTGATACGATTATTGTTGATACGTCAAGATGGTTGTCCACATTCTCAATCCCCCTCGAAAACCGGCCAGCGGGTAATTGGCGAGTCAAAATGTCGGTCATTTTGTGTTCCTGACATCAAATTACGCTTATTAACACAGCTTTCATGTTGAGTGACGAGTATCCGACTGTCCCTAACAAAAAATTTCAAAGCGAAATAATCGAGATATCCTACGTCATAGGACATGGAAAATTTTTTCAACAATCAAGATGGTCTCATAGATAATATCTCAAATACGAAAAACGAGTATTCCTGTTCGTTCCTGAATAACCAAGACAACATATTGACAGAGAGAAAGTTGATACGATTATTGTTGATACGTCAAGATGGTTGTCCACATTCTCAATCCCCCTCGAAAACCGGCCAGCGGGTAATTGGCGAGTCAAAATGTCGGTCATTTTGCGTTCCTGACATCAAATTACGCTTATTAACACAGCTTTCATGTTGAGTGACGAGTATCCGACTGTCCCTAACGAAAAATTTTGAAGCGAAAGAATTGAAAAATCCTACGTCATGGGACATGGAAAATTTTTCAACAATCGAAATGGTCACATAGATAATATCTCAAATACGAACAACGAGTATACCTATTTGTTCCTGAATAACCAAGACAACATATTGACAGAGAAAAAGTTGATACGATCATTGTTGGTACGTCAAAATGGTTGTCCACATTCTCAATCCCCCTCGAAACCGGCCAGCGGGTAATTGGCGAGTCAAAATGTCGGTCATTTTGCGTTCCTGACATCAAATTACGCTTATTAACACAGCTTTCATGTTGATTGACGAGTATCCGACTGTCCCTGACGAAAAATTTCGAAGCGCAAGAATTGAAAAATCCTACGTCATGTGACATGGAAAATTTTTCAACAATCGAAATGGTCACATAGATAATATCTCAAATACGAAAAACGAGTATACCCATTCGTTCCTGAATAACCAAGACAACATATTCACAGAGAAAAAGTTGATACGATCATTGTTGGTACGTCAAAATGGTGGTCCACATTCTCAATTCCCCTCGAAAACCGGCCAGCGGGTAATTGGCGAGTCAAAATGTCGGTCATTTTGCGTTCCTGACATCAAATTACGCTTATAAACACAGCTTTCATGTTGATTGACGAGTATCCGACTGTCCCTAACGAAAAATTTCGAAGGGAAAGCATCGAAAAGAACCACGGATGGGACTTGGAAAATTTTTTCAACAATCGAGATGGTCTCATAGATAATATCTCAAATACGAAAAACGAGTATACCTGTTCGTTCCTGAATAACCAAGACAACATATTGACAGAGAGAAAGTTGATACGATTATTGTTGATACGTGAAGATGGTTGTCCACATTCTCAATCCCCCTCGAAAACCGGCCAGCGGGTAATTGGCGAGTCAAAATGTCGGTCATTTTGTGTTCCTGACATCAAATTACGCTTATTAACACAGTTTTCATGTTGATTGACGAGTATCCGACTGTCCCTAACGAAAAATTTCGAAGCGCAAGAATTGAAAAATCCTACGTCATGGGACATGGAAAATTTTTCAACAATCGAGATGGTCACATAGATAATATCTCAAATACGAAAAACGAGTATACCTATTCGTTCCTGAATAACCAAGACAACATATTGACAGAGAAAAAGTTGATGCGATTATTGTTGGTACGTCAAAATGGTTGTCCACATTCTCAATCCCCCTCGAAAACCGGCCAGCGGGTAATTGGCGAGTCAAAACGTCGGTCATTTTGCGTTCCTGACATCAAATTACGCTTATAAACACAGTTTTCATGTTGATTGACGAGTATCCGACTGTCCCTAACGAAAAATTTCGAAGCGCAAGAATTGAAAAAGCCTACGTCATGGGACATGGAAAATTTATTCAACAATCGAGATGGTCTCATAGATAATATCTCAAATACGAAAAACGAGTATACCTATTCGTTCCTGAATAACCAAGACAACATATTGACAGAGAAAAAGTTGATACGATCATTGTTGGTACGTCAAAATGGTGGTCCACATTCTCAATTCCCCTCGAAAACCGGCCAGCGGGTAATTGGCGAGTCAAAATGTCGGTCATTTTGCGTTCCTGACATCAAATTACGCTTATAAACACAGCTTTCATGTTGAGTGACGAGTATCCGACTGTCCCTAACGAAAAATTTCGAAGGGAAAGAATCGAAAAGAACCACGGATGGGACTTGGAAAATTTTTTCAACAATCGAGATGGTCTCATAGATAATATCTCAAATACGAAAAACGAGTATACCTGTTCGTTCCTGAATAACCAAGACAACATATTGACAGAGAGAAAGTTGATACGATTATTGTTGATACGTCAAGATGGTTGTCCACATTCTCAATCCCCCTCGAAAACCGGCCAGCGGGTAATTGGCGAGTCAAAATGTCGGTCATTTTGCGTTCCTGACATCAAATTACGCTTATTAACACAGCTTTCATGTTGAGTGACGAGTATCCGACTGTCCCTAACGAAAAATTTTGAAGCGAAAGAATTGAAAAATCCTACGTCATGGGACATGGAAAATTTTTCAACAATCGAAATGGTCACATAGATAATATCTCAAATACGAAAAACGAGTATACCTATTCGTTCCTGAATAACCAAGACAACATATTGACAGAGAAAAAGTTGATGCGATTATTGTTGGTACGTCAAAATGGTTGTCCACATTCTCAATCCCCCTCGAAAACCGGCCAGCGGGTAATTGGCGAGTCAAAATGTCGGTCATTTGGCGTTCCTGACATCAAATTACGCTTATAAACACAGTTTTCATGTTGATTGACGAGTATCCGACTGTCCCTAACGAAAAATTTCGAAGCGCAAGAATTGAAAAATCCTACGTCATGGGACATGGAAAATTTTTCAACAATCGAAATGGTCACATAGATAATATCTCAAATACGAAAAACGAGTATACCCATTCGTTCCTGAATAACCAAGACAACATATTGACAGAGAAAAAGTTGATACGATCATTGTTGGTACGTCAAAATGGTGGTCCACATTCTCGATTCCCCTCGAAAACCGGCCAGCGGGTAATTGGCGAGTCAAAATGTCGGTCATTTGGCGTTCCTGACATCAAATTACGCTTATAAACACAGTTTTCATGTTGATTGACGAGTATCCGACTGTCCCTAACGAAAAATTTCGAAGCGCAAGAATTGAAAAATCCTACGTCATGGGACATGGAAAATTTTTCAACAATCGAAATGGTCACATAGATAATATCTCAAATACGAAAAACGAGTATACCTATTCGTTCCTGAATAACCAAGACAACATATTGACAGAGAAAAAGTTGATGCGATTATTGTTGGTACGTCAAAATGGTTGTCCACATTCTCAATCCCCCTCGAAAACGGGCCAGCGGGTAATTGGCGAGTCAAAATGTCGGTCATTTGGCGTTCCTGACATCAAATTACGCTTATAAACACAGTTTTCATGTTGATTGACGAGTATCCGACTGTCCCTAACGAAAAATTTCGAAGCGCAAGAATTGAAAAATCCTACGTCATGTGACATGGAAAATTTTTCAACAATCGAAATGGTCACATAGATAATATCTCAAATACGAAAAACGAGTATACCCATTCGTTCCTGAATAACCAAGACAACATATTGACAGAGAAAAAGTTGATACGATCATTGTTGGTACGTCAAAATGGTGGTCCACATTCTCAATTCCCCTCGAAAAACGGCCAGCGGGTAATTGGCGAGTCAAAATGTCGGTCATTTTGCGTTCCTGACATCAAATTACGCTTATAAACACAGCTTTCATGTTGATTGACGAGTATCCGACTGTCCCTAACGAAAAATTTCGAAGGGAAAGCATCGAAAAGAACCACGGATGGGACTTGGAAAATTTTTTCAACAATCGAGATGGTCTCATAGATAATATCTCAAATACGAAAAACGAGTATACCTATTCGTTCCTGAATAACCAAGACAACATATTGACAGAGAAAAAGTTGATACGATCATTGTTGGTACGTCAAAATGGTGGTCCACATTCTCAATTCCCCTCGAAAACCGGCCAGCGGGTAATTGGCGAGTCAAAATGTCGGTCATTTTGCGTTCCTGACATCAAATTACGCTTATAAACACAGTTTTCATGTTGATTGACGAGTATCCGACTGTCCCTAACGAAAAATTTCGAAGCGCAAGAATTGAAAAATCCTACGTCATGGGACATGGAAAATTTTTCAACAATCGAGATGGTCACATAGATAATATCTCAAATACGAAAAACGAGTATACCTATTCGTTCCTGAATAACCAAGACAACATATTGACAGAGAAAAAGTTGATGCGATTATTGTTGGTACGTCAAAATGGTTGTCCACATTCTCAATCCCCCTCGAAAACCGGCCAGCGGGTAATTGGCGAGTCAAAATGTCGGTCATTTGGCGTTCCTGACATCAAATTACGCTTATAAACACAGCTTTCATGTTGATTGACGAGTATCCGACTGTCCCTAACGAAAAATTTTGAAGCGAAAGAATTGAAAAATCCTACGTCATGGGACATGGAAAATTTTTCAACAATCGAAATGGTCACATAGATAATATCTCAAATACGAAAAACGAGTATACCTATTCGTTCCTGAATAACCAAGACAACATATTGACAGAGAAAAAGTTGATGCGATTATTGTTGGTACGTCAAAATGGTTGTCCACATTCTCAATCCCCCTCGAAAACCGGCCAGCGGGTAATTGGCGAGTCAAAATGTCGGTCATTTGGCGTTCTTGACATCAAATTACGCTTATAAACACAGCTTTCATGTTGATTGACGAGTATCCGACTGTCCCTAACGAAAAATTTTGAAGCGAAAGAATTGAAAAATCCTACGTCATGGGACATGGAAAATTTTTCAACAATCGAAATGGTCACATAGATAATATCTCAAATACGAAAAACGAGTATACCTATTCGTTCCTGAATAACCAAGACAACATATTGACAGAGAAAAAGTTGATGCGATTATTGTTGGTACGTCAAAATGGTTGTCCACATTCTCAATCCCCCTCGAAAACCGGCCAGCGGGTAATTGGCGAGTCAAAATGTCGGTCATTTGGCGTTCCTGACATCAAATTACGCTTATAAACACAGTTTTCATGTTGATTGACGAGTATCCGACTGTCCCTAACGAAAAATTTCGAAGCGCAAGAATTGAAAAATCTTACGTCATGTGACATGGAAAATTTTTCAACAATCGAAATGGTCACATAGATAATATCTCAAATACGAAAAACGAGTATACCCATTCGTTCCTGAATAACCAAGACAACATATTGATAGAGAAAAAGTTGATACGATCATTGTTGGTACGTCAAAATGGTGGTCCACATTCTCAATCCCCCTCGAAAACCGGCCAGCGGGTAATTGGCGAGTCAAAATGTCGGTCATTTTGCGTTCCTGACATCAAATTACGCTTATAAACACAGCTTTCATGTTGATTGACGAGTATCCGACTGTCCCTAACGAAAAATTTCGAAGCGCAAGAATTGAAAAATCCTACGTCATGTGACATGGAAAATTTTTCAACAATCGAAATGGTCACATAGATAATATCTCAAATACGAAAAACGAGTATACCCATTCGTTCCTGAATAACCAAGACAACATATTGACAGAGAAAAAGTTGATACGATCATTGTTGGTACGTCAAAATGGTGGTCCACATTCTCAATTCCCCTCGAAAACCGGCCAGCGGGTAATTGGCGAGTCAAAATGTCGGTCATTTTGCGTTCCTGACATCAAATTACGCTTATAAACACAGCTTTCATGTTGATTGACGAGTATCCGACTGTCCCTAACGAAAAATTTCGAAGGGAAAGCATCGAAAAGAACCACGGATGGGACTTGGAAAATTTTTTCAACAATCGAGATGGTCTCATAGATAATATCTCAAATACGAAAAACGAGTATACCTATTCGTTCCTGAATAACCAAGACAACATATTGACAGAGAAAAAGTTGATACGATCATTGTTGGTACGTCAAAATGGTGGTCCACATTCTCAATTCCCCTCGAAAACCGGCCAGCGGGTAATTGGCGAGTCAAAATGTCGGTCATTTTGCGTTCCTGACATCAAATTACGCTTATAAACACAGTTTTCATGTTGATTGACGAGTCTCCGACTGTCCCTAACGAAAAATTTCGAAGCGCAAGAATTGAAAAATCCTACGTCATGGGACATGGAAAATTTTTCAACAATCGAGATGGTCACATAGATAATATCTCAAATACGAAAAACGAGTATACCTATTCGTTCCTGAATAACCAAGACAACATATTGACAGAGAAAAAGTTGATGCGATTATTGTTGGTACGTCAAAATGGTTGTCCACATTCTCAATCCCCCTCGAAAACCGGCCAGCGGGTAATTGGCGAGTCAAAATGTCGGTCATTTTGCGTTCCTGACATCAAATTACGCTTATAAACACAGTTTTCATGTTGATTGACGAGTATCCGACTGTCCCTAACGAAAAATTTCGAAGCGCAAGAATTGAAAAAGCCTACGTCATGGGACATGGAAAATTTATTCAACAATCGAGATGGTCTCATAGATAATATCTCAAATACGAAAAACGAGTATACCTATTCGTTCCTGAATAACCAAGACAACATATTGACAGAGAAAAAGTTGATACGATCATTGTTGGTACGTCAAAATGGTGGTCCACATTCTCAATTCCCCTCGAAAACCGGCCAGCGGGTAATTGGCGAGTCAAAATGTCGGTCATTTTGCGTTCCTGACATCAAATTACGCTTATAAACACAGCTTTCATGTTGAGTGACGAGTATCCGACTGTCCCTAACGAAAAATTTCGAAGGGAAAGAATCGAAAAGAACCACGGATGGGACTTGGAAAATTTTTTCAACAATCGAGATGGTCTCATAGATAATATCTCAAATACGAAAAACGAGTATACCTGTTCGTTCCTGAATAACCAAGACAACATATTGACAGAGAGAAAGTTGATACGATTATTGTTGATACGTCAAGATGGTTGTCCACATTCTCAATCCCCCTCGAAAACCGGCCAGCGGGTAATTGGCGAGTCAAAATGTCGGTCATTTTGCGTTCCTGACATCAAATTACGCTGATTAACACAGCTTTCATGTTGAGTGACGAGTATCCGACTGTCCCTAACAAAAAATTTCGAAGCGAAATAATCGAGATATCCTACGTCATAGGACATGGAAAATTTTTTCAACAATCAAGATGGTCTCATAGATAATATCTCAAATACGAAAAACGAGTATTCCTGTTCGTTCCTGAATAACCAAGACAACATATTGACAGAGAGAAAGTTGATACGATTATTGTTGATACGTCAAGATGGTCTTCCACATTCTCAATCCCCCTCGAAAACCGGCCAGCGGGTAATTGGCGAGTCAAAATGTCGGTCATTTTGCGTTCCTGACATCAAATTACGCTTATTAACACAGCTTTCATGTTGAGGGACGAGTATCCGACTGTCCCTAACGAAAAATTTCGAAGCGCAAGAATTGAAAAATCCTACGTCATGTGACATGGAAAATTTTTCAACAATCGAAATGGTCACATAGATAATATCTCAAATACGAAAAACGAGTATACCCATTCGTTCCTGAATAACCAAGACAACATATTGACAGAGAAAAAGTTGATACGATCATTGTTGGTACGTCAAAATGGTGGTCCACATTCTCAATTCCCCTCGAAAACCGGCCAGCGGGTAATTGGCGAGTCAAAATGTCGGTCATTTTGCGTTCCTGACATCAAATTACGCTTATAAACACAGCTTTCATGTTGATTGACGAGTATCCGACTGTCCCTAACGAAAAATTTCGAAGGGAAAGCATCGAAAAGAACCACGGATGGGACTTGGAAAATTTTTTCAACAATCGAGATGGTCTCATAGATAATATCTCAAATACGAAAAACGAGTATACCTGTTCGTTCCTGAATAACCAAGACAACATATTGACAGAGAGAAAGTTGATACGATTATTGTTGATACGTCAAGATGGTTGTCCACATTCTCAATCCCCCTCGAAAACCGGCCAGCGGGTAATTGGCGAGTCAAAATGTCGGTCATTTTGCGTTCCTGACATCAAATTACGCTTATTAACACAGCTTTCATGTTGAGTGACGAGTATCCGACTGTCCCTAACAAAAAATTTCGAAGCGAAATAATCGAGATATCCTACGTCATAGGACATGGAAAATTTTTTCAACAATCGAGATGGTCACATAGATAATATCTCAAATACGAAAAACGAGTATACCCATTCGTTCCTGAATAACCAAGACAACATATTGACAGAGAAAAAGTTGATACGATCATTGTTGGTACGTCAAAATGGTGGTCCACATTCTCAATTCCCCTCGAAAACCGGCCAGCGGGTAATTGGCGAGTCAAAATGTCGGTCATTTTGCGTTCCTGACATCAAATTACGCTTATAAACACAGCTTTCATGTTGATTGACGAGTATCCGACTGTCCCTAACGAAAAATTTCGAAGGGAAAGCATCGAAAAGAACCACGGATGGGACTTGGAAAATTTTTTCAACAATCGAGATGGTCTCATAGATAATATCTCAAATACGAAAAACGAGTATACCTGTTCGTTCCTGAATAACCAAGACAACATATTGACAGAGAGAAAGTTGATACGATTATTGTTGATACGTCAAGATGGTTGTCCACATTCTCAATCCCCCTCGAAAACCGGCCAGCGGGTAATTGGCGAGTCAAAATGTCGGTCATTTTGCGTTCCTGACATCAAATTACGCTTATTAACACAGCTTTCATGTTGAGTGACGAGTATCCGACTGTCCCTAACAAAAAATTTCGAAGCGAAATAATCGAGATATCCTACGTCATAGGACATGGAAAATTTTTTCAACAATCAAGATGGTCTCATAGATAATATCTCAAATACGAAAAACGAGTATTCCTGTTCGTTCCTGAATAACCAAGACAACATATTGACAGAGAGAAAGTTGATACGATTATTGTTGATACGTCAAGATGGTTGTCCACATTCTCAATCCCCCTCGAAAACCGGCCAGCGGGTAATTGGCGAGTCAAAATGTCGGTCATTTTGCGTTCCTGACATCAAATTACGCTTATAAACACAGCTTTCATGTTGAGTGACGAGTATCCGACTGTCCCTAACGAAAAATTTCGAAGGGAAAGAATCGAAAAGAACCACGGATGGGACTTGGAAAATTTTTTCAACAATCGAGATGGTCTCATAGATAATATCTCAAATACGAAAAACGAGTATACCTGTTCGTTCCTGAATAACCAAGACAACATATTGACAGAGAGAAAGTTGATACGATTATTGTTGATACGTCAAGATGGTTGTCCACATTCTCAATCCCCCTCGAAAACCGGCCAGCGGGTAATTGGCGAGTCAAAATGTCGGTCATTTGGCGTTCTTGACATCAAATTACGCTTATAAACACAGCTTTCATGTTGATTGACGAGTATCCGACTGTCCCTAACGAAAAATTTTGAAGCGAAAGAATTGAAAAATCCTACGTCATGGGACATGGAAAATTTTTCAACAATCGAAATGGTCACATAGATAATATCTCAAATACGAAAAACGAGTATACCTATTCGTTCCTGAATAACCAAGACAACATATTGACAGAGAAAAAGTTGATGCGATTATTGTTGGTACGTCAAAATGGTTGTCCACATTCTCAATCCCCCTCGAAAACCGGCCAGCGGGTAATTGGCGAGTCAAAATGTCGGTCATTTGGCGTTCCTGACATCAAATTACGCTTATAAACACAGTTTTCATGTTGATTGACGAGTATCCGACTGTCCCTAACGAAAAATTTCGAAGCGCAAGAATTGAAAAATCCTACGTCATGTGACATGGAAAATTTTTCAACAATCGAAATGGTCACATAGATAATATCTCAAATACGAAAAACGAGTATACCCATTCGTTCCTGAATAACCAAGACAACATATTGATAGAGAAAAAGTTGATACGATCATTGTTGGTACGTCAAAATGGTGGTCCACATTCTCAATCCCCCTCGAAAACCGGCCAGCGGGTAATTGGCGAGTCAAAATGTCGGTCATTTTGCGTTCCTGACATCAAATTACGCTTATAAACACAGCTTTCATGTTGATTGACGAGTATCCGACTGTCCCTAACGAAAAATTTCGAAGCGCCAGAATTGAAAAATCCTACGTCATGTGACATGGAAAATTTTTCAACAATCGAAATGGTCACATAGATAATATCTCAAATACGAAAAACGAGTATACCCATTCGTTCCTGAATAACCAAGACAACATATTGACAGAGAAAAAGTTGATACGATCATTGTTGGTACGTCAAAATGGTGGTCCACATTCTCAATTCCCCTCGAAAACCGGCCAGCGGGTAATTGGCGAGTCAAAATGTCGGTCATTTTGCGTTCCTGACATCAAATTACGCTTATAAACACAGCTTTCATGTTGATTGACGAGTATCCGACTGTCCCTAACGAAAAATTTCGAAGGGAAAGCATCGAAAAGAACCACGGATGGGACTTGGAAAATTTTTTCAACAATCGAGATGGTCTCATAGATAATATCTCAAATACGAAAAACGAGTATACCTATTCGTTCCTGAATAACCAAGACAACATATTGACAGAGAAAAAGTTGATACGATCATTGTTGGTACGTCAAAATGGTGGTCCACATTCTCAATTCCCCTCGAAAACCGGCCAGCGGGTAATTGGCGAGTCAAAATGTCGGTCATTTTGCGTTCCTGACATCAAATTACGCTTATAAACACAGTTTTCATGTTGATTGACGAGTCTCCGACTGTCCCTAACGAAAAATTTCGAAGCGCAAGAATTGAAAAATCCTACGTCATGGGACATGGAAAATTTTTCAACAATCGAGATGGTCACATAGATAATATCTCAAATACGAAAAACGAGTATACCTATTCGTTCCTGAATAACCAAGACAACATATTGACAGAGAAAAAGTTGATGCGATTATTGTTGGTACGTCAAAATGGTTGTCCACATTCTCAATCCCCCTCGAAAACCGGCCAGCGGGTAATTGGCGAGTCAAAATGTCGGTCATTTTGCGTTCCTGACATCAAATTACGCTTATAAACACAGTTTTCATGTTGATTGACGAGTATCCGACTGTCCCTAACGAAAAATTTCGAAGCGCAAGAATTGAAAAAGCCTACGTCATGGGACATGGAAAATTTATTCAACAATCGAGATGGTCTCATAGATAATATCTCAAATACGAAAAACGAGTATACCTATTCGTTCCTGAATAACCAAGACAACATATTGACAGAGAAAAAGTTGATACGATCATTGTTGGTACGTCAAAATGGTGGTCCACATTCTCAATTCCCCTCGAAAACCGGCCAGCGGGTAATTGGCGAGTCAAAATGTCGGTCATTTTGCGTTCCTGACATCAAATTACGCTTATAAACACAGCTTTCATGTTGAGTGACGAGTATCCGACTGTCCCTAACGAAAAATTTCGAAGGGAAAGAATCGAAAAGAACCACGGATGGGACTTGGAAAATTTTTTCAACAATCGAGATGGTCTCATAGATAATATCTCAAATACGAAAAACGAGTATACCTGTTCGTTCCTGAATAACCAAGACAACATATTGACAGAGAGAAAGTTGATACGATTATTGTTGATACGTCAAGATGGTTGTCCACATTCTCAATCCCCCTCGAAAACCGGCCAGCGGGTAATTGGCGAGTCAAAATGTCGGTCATTTTGCGTTCCTGACATCAAATTACGCTGATTAACACAGCTTTCATGTTGAGTGACGAGTATCCGACTGTCCCTAACAAAAAATTTCGAAGCGAAATAATCGAGATATCCTACGTCATAGGACATGGAAAATTTTTTCAACAATCAAGATGGTCTCATAGATAATATCTCAAATACGAAAAACGAGTATTCCTGTTCGTTCCTGAATAACCAAGACAACATATTGACAGAGAGAAAGTTGATACGATTATTGTTGATACGTCAAGATGGTCTTCCACATTCTCAATCCCCCTCGAAAACCGGCCAGCGGGTAATTGGCGAGTCAAAATGTCGGTCATTTTGCGTTCCTGACATCAAATTACGCTTATTAACACAGCTTTCATGTTGAGGGACGAGTATCCGACTGTCCCTAACGAAAAATTTTGAAGCGAAAGAATTGAAAAATCCTACGTCATGGGACATGGAAAATTTTTCAACAATCGAAATGGTCACATAGATAATATCTCAAATACGAAAAACGAGTATACCCATTCGTTCCTGAATAACCAAGACAACATATTGACAGAGAAAAAGTTGATACGATCATTGTTGGTACGTCAAAATGGTGGTCCACATTCTCAATTCCCCTCGAAAACCGGCCAGCGGGTAATTGGCGAGTCAAAATGTCGGTCATTTGGCGTTCCTGACATCAAATTACGCTTATAAACACAGTTTTCATGTTGATTGACGAGTATCCGACTGTCCCTAACGAAAAATTTCGAAGCGCAAGAATTGAAAAATCCTACGTCATGGGACATGGAAAATTTTTCAACAATCGAAATGGTCACATAGATAATATCTCAAATACGAAAAACGAGTATACCTATTCGTTCCTGAATAACCAAGACAACATATTGACAGAGAAAAAGTTGATGCGATTATTGTTGGTACGTCAAAATGGTTGTCGACATTCTCAATCCCCCTCGAAAACCGGCCAGCGGGTAATTGGCGAGTCGAAATGTCGGTCATTTTTCGTTCCTGACATCAAATTACGCTTATAAACACAGTTTTCATGTTGATTGACGAGTATCCGACTGTCCCTAACGAAAAATTTCGAAGGGAAAGCATCGAAAAGAACCACGGATGGGACTTGGAAAATTTTTTCAACAATCGAGATGGTCTCATAGATAATATCTCAAATACGAAAAACGAGTATACCTGTTCGTTCCTGAATAACCAAGACAACATATTGACAGAGAGAAAGTTGATACGATTATTGTTGATACGTCAAGATGGTTGTCCACATTCTCAATCCCCCTCGAAAACCGGCCAGCGGGTAATTGGCGAATCAAAATGTCGGTCATTTTGCGTTCCTGACATCAAATTACGCTTATTAACACAGCTTTCATGTTGAGTGACGAGTATCCGACTGTCCCTAACAAAAAATTTCGAAGCGAAATAATCGAGATATCCTACGTCATAGGACATGGAAAATTTTTTCAACAATCGAGATGGTCACATAGATAATATCTCAAATACGAAAAACGAGTATACCTATTCGTTCCTGAATAACCAAGACAACATATTGACAGAGAAAAAGTTGATGCGATTATTGTTGGTACGTCAAAATGGTTGTCCACATTCTCAATCCCCCTCGAAAACCGGCCAGCGGGTAATTGGCGAGTCAAAATGTCGGGCATTTTGCGTTCCTGACATCAAATTACGCTTATAAACACAGCTTTCATGTTGAGTGACGAGTATCCGACTGTCCCTAACGAAAAATTTCGAAGGGAAAGAATCGAAAAGAACCACGGATGGGACTTGGAAAATTTTTTCAACAATCGAGATGGTCTCATAGATAATATCTCAAATACGAAAAACGAGTATACCTGTTCGTTCCTGAATAACCAAGACAACATATTGACAGAGAGAAAGTTGATACGATTATTGTTGATACGTCAAGATGGTTGTCCACATTCTCAATTCCCCTCGAAAACCGGCCAGCGGGTAATTGACGAGTCAAAATGTCGGTCATTTTGCGTTCCTGACATCAAATTACGCTTATAAACACAGCTTTCATGTTGATTGACGAGTATCCGACTGTCCCTAACGAAAAATTTCGAAGGGAAAGCATCGAAAAGAACCACGGATGGGACTTGGAAAATTTTTTCAACAATCGAGATGGTCTCATAGATAATATCTCAAATACGAAAAACGAGTATACCTATTCGTTCCTGAATAACCAAGACAACATATTGACAGAGAAAAAGTTGATACGATCATTGTTGGTACGTCAAAATGGTGGTCCACATTCTCAATTCCCCTCGAAAACCGGCCAGCGGGTAATTGGCGAGTCAAAATGTCGGTCATTTGGCGTTCCTGACATCAAATTACGCTTATAAACACAGTTTTCATGTTGATTGACGAGTATCCGACTGTCCCTAACGAAAAATTTCGAAGCGCAAGAATTGAAAAATCCTACGTCATGGGACATGGAAAATTTTTCAACAATCGAAATGGTCACATAGATAATATCTCAAATACGAAAAACGAGTATACCTATTCGTTCCTGAATAACCAAGACAACATATTGACAGAGAAAAAGTTGATGCGATTATTGTTGGTACGTCAAAATGGTTGTCCACATTCTCAATCCCCCTCGAAAACGGGCCAGCGGGTAATTGGCGAGTCAAAATGTCGGTCATTTGGCGTTCCTGACATCAAATTACGCTTATAAACACAGTTTTCATGTTGATTGACGAGTATCCGACTGTCCCTAACGAAAAATTTCGAAGCGCAAGAATTGAAAAATCCTACGTCATGTGACATGGAAAATTTTTCAACAATCGAAATGGTCACATAGATAATATCTCAAATACGAAAAACGAGTATACCTATTCGTTCCTGAATAACCAAGACAACATATTGACAGAGAAAAAGTTGATACGATCATTGTTGGTACGTCAAGATGGTTGTCCACATTCTCAATCCCCCTCGAAAACCGGCCAGCGGGTAATTGGCGAGTCAAAATGTCGGTCATTTTGCGTTCCTGACATCAAATTACGCTGATTAACACAGCTTTCATGTTGAGTGACGAGTATCCGACTGTCCCTAACAAAAAATTTCGAAGCGAAATAATCGAGATATCCTACGTCATAGGACATGGAAAATTTTTTCAACAATCAAGATGGTCTCATAGATAATATCTCAAATACGAAAAACGAGTATTCCTGTTCGTTCCTGAATAACCAAGACAACATATTGACAGAGAGAAAGTTGATACGATTATTGTTGATACGTCAAGATGGTCTTCCACATTCTCAATCCCCCTCGAAAACCGGCCAGCGGGTAATTGGCGAGTCAAAATGTCGGTCATTTTGCGTTCCTGACATCAAATTACGCTTATTAACACAGCTTTCATGTTGAGGGACGAGTATCCGACTGTCCCTAACGAAAAATTTTGAAGCGAAAGAATTGAAAAATCCTACGTCATGGGACATGGAAAATTTTTCAACAATCGAAATGGTCACATAGATAATATCTCAAATACGAAAAACGAGTATACCCATTCGTTCCTGAATAACCAAGACAACATATTGACAGAGAAAAAGTTGATACGATCATTGTTGGTACGTCAAAATGGTGGTCCACATTCTCAATTCCCCTCGAAAACCGGCCAGCGGGTAATTGGCGAGTCAAAATGTCGGTCATTTGGCGTTCCTGACATCAAATTACGCTTATAAACACAGTTTTCATGTTGATTGACGAGTATCCGACTGTCCCTAACGAAAAATTTCGAAGCGCAAGAATTGAAAAATCCTACGTCATGGGACATGGAAAATTTTTCAACAATCGAAATGGTCACATAGATAATATCTCAAATACGAAAAACGAGTATACCTATTCGTTCCTGAATAACCAAGACAACATATTGACAGAAAAAGTTGATGCGATTATTGTTGGTACGTCAAAATGGTTGTCGACATTCTCAATCCCCCTCGAAAACCGGCCAGCGGGTAATTGGCGAGTCGAAATGTCGGTCATTTTTCGTTCCTGACATCAAATTACGCTTATAAACACAGTTTTCATGTTGATTGACGAGTATCCGACTGTCCCTAACGAAAAATTTCGAAGGGAAAGCATCGAAAAGAACCACGGATGGGACTTGGAAAATTTTTTCAACAATCGAGATGGTCTCATAGATAATATCTCAAATACGAAAAACGAGTATACCTGTTCGTTCCTGAATAACCAAGACAACATATTGACAGAGAGAAAGTTGATACGATTATTGTTGATACGTCAAGATGGTTGTCCACATTCTCAATCCCCCTCGAAAACCGGCCAGCGGGTAATTGGCGAATCAAAATGTCGGTCATTTTGCGTTCCTGACATCAAATTACGCTTATTAACACAGCTTTCATGTTGAGTGACGAGTATCCGACTGTCCCTAACAAAAAATTTCGAAGCGAAATAATCGAGATATCCTACGTCATAGGACATGGAAAATTTTTTCAACAATCGAGATGGTCACATAGATAATATCTCAAATACGAAAAACGAGTATACCTATTCGTTCCTGAATAACCAAGACAACATATTGACAGAGAAAAAGTTGATGCGATTATTGTTGGTACGTCAAAATGGTTGTCCACATTCTCAATCCCCCTCGAAAACCGGCCAGCGGGTAATTGGCGAGTCAAAATGTCGGGCATTTTGCGTTCCTGACATCAAATTACGCTTATAAACACAGCTTTCATGTTGAGTGACGAGTATCCGACTGTCCCTAACGAAAAATTTCGAAGGGAAAGAATCGAAAAGAACCACGGATGGGACTTGGAAAATTTTTTCAACAATCGAGATGGTCTCATAGATAATATCTCAAATACGAAAAACGAGTATACCTGTTCGTTCCTGAATAACCAAGACAACATATTGACAGAGAGAAAGTTGATACGATTATTGTTGATACGTCAAGATGGTTGTCCACATTCTCAATCCCCCTCGAAAACCGGCCAGCGGGTAATTGGCGAGTCAAAATGTCGGTCATTTTGCGTTCCTGACATCAAATTACGCTTATTAACACAGCTTTCATGTTGAGTGACGAGTATCCGACTGTCCCTAACAAAAAATTTCGAAGCGAAATAATCGAGATATCCTACGTCATAGGACATGGAAAATTTTTTCAACAATCAAGATGGTCTCATAGATAATATCTCAAATACGAAAAACGAGTATTCCTGTTCGTTCCTGAATAACCAAGACAACATATTGACAGAGAGAAAGTTGATACGATTATTGTTGATACGTCAAGATGGTCTTCCACATTCTCAATCCCCCTCGAAAACCGGCCAGCGGGTAATTGGCGAGTCAAAATGTCGGTCATTTTGCGTTCCTGACATCAAATTACGCTTATTAACACAGCTTTCATGTTGAGGGACGAGTATCCGACTGTCCCTAACGAAAAATTTTGAAGCGAAAGAATTGAAAAATCCTACGTCATGGGACATGGAAAATTTTTCAACAATCGAAATGGTCACATAGATAATATCTCAAATACGAAAAACGAGTATACCCAGTCGTTCCTGAATAACCAAGACAACATATTGACAGAGAAAAAGTTGATACGATCATTGTTGGTACGTCAAAATGGTGGTCCACATTCTCAATTCCCCTCGAAAACCGGCCAGCGGGTAATTGGCGAGTCAAAATGTCGGTCATTTTGCGTTCCTGACATCAAATTACGCTTATAAACACAGCTTTCATGTTGATTGACGAGTATCCGACTGTCCCTAACGAAAAATTTCGAAGGGAAAGCATCGAAAAGAACCACGGATGGGACTTGGAAAATTTTTTCAACAATCGAGATGGTCTCATAGATAATATCTCAAATACGAAAAACGAGTATACCTGTTCGTTCCTGAATAACCAAGACAACATATTGACAGAGAGAAAGTTGATACGATTATTGTTGATACGTCAAGATGGTTGTCCACATTCTCAATCCCCCTCGAAAACCGGCCAGCCGGTAATTGGCGAGTCAAAATGTCGGTCATTTTGCGTTCCTGACATCAAATTACGCTTATTAACACAGCTTTCATGTTGAGTGACGAGTATCCGACTGTCCCTAACAAAAAATTTCGAAGCGAAATAATCGAGATATCCTACGTCATAGGACATGGAAAATTTTTTCAACAATCAAGATGGTCTCATAGATAATATCTCAAATACGAAAAACGAGTATTCCTGTTCGTTCCTGAATAACCAAGACAACATATTGACAGAGAGAAAGTTGATACGATTATTGTTGATACGTCAAGATGGTTGTCCACATTCTCAATCCCCCTCGAAAACCGGCCAGCGGGTAATTGGCGAGTCAAAATGTCGGTCATTTTGCGTTCCTGACATCAAATTACGCTTATAAACACAGCTTTCATGTTGAGTGACGAGTATCCGACTGTCCCTAACGAAAAATTTCGAAGGGAAAGAATCGAAAAGAACCACGGATGGGACTTGGAAAATTTTTTCAACAATCGAGATGGTCTCATAGATAATATCTCAAATACGAAAAACGAGTATACCTGTTCGTTCCTGAATAACCAAGACAACATATTGACAGAGAGAAAGTTGATACGATTATTGTTGATACGTCAAGATGGTTGTCCACATTCTCAATCCCCCTCGAAAACCGGCCAGCGGGTAATTGGCGAGTCAAAATGTCGGTCATTTTGCGTTCCTGACATCAAATTACGCTTATTAACACAGCTTTCATGTTGAGTGACGAGTATCCGACTGTCCCTAACGAAAAATTTTGAAGCGAAAGAATTGAAAAATCCTACGTCATGGGACATGGAAAATTTTTCAACAATCGAAATGGTCACATAGATAATATCTCAAATACGAAAAACGAGTATACCTATTCGTTCCTGAATAACCAAGACAACATATTGACAGAGAAAAAGTTGATGCGATTATTGTTGGTACGTCAAAATGGTTGTCCACATTCTCAATCCCCCTCGAAAACCGGCCAGCGGGTAATTGGCGAGTCAAAATGTCGGGCATTTTGCGTTCCTGACATCAAATTACGCTTATAAACACAGCTTTCATGTTGAGTGACGAGTATCCGACTGTCCCTAACGAAAAATTTCGAAGGGAAAGAATCGAAAAGAACCACGGATGGGACTTGGAAAATTTTTTCAACAATCGAGATGGTCTCATAGATAATATCTCAAATACGAAAAACGAGTATACCTGTTCGTTCCTGAATAACCAAGACAACATATTGACAGAGAGAAAGTTGATACGATTATTGTTGATACGTCAAGATGGTTGTCCACATTCTCAATTCCCCTCGAAAACCGGCCAGCGGGTAATTGACGAGTCAAAATGTCGGTCATTTTGCGTTCCTGACATCAAATTACGCTTATAAACACAGCTTTCATGTTGATTGACGAGTATCCGACTGTCCCTAACGAAAAATTTCGAAGGGAAAGCATCGAAAAGAACCACGGATGGGACTTGGAAAATTTTTTCAACAATCGAGATGGTCTCATAGATAATATCTCAAATACGAAAAACGAGTATACCTATTCGTTCCTGAATAACCAAGACAACATATTGACAGAGAAAAAGTTGATACGATCATTGTTGGTACGTCAAAATGGTGGTCCACATTCTCAATTCCCCTCGAAAACCGGCCAGCGGGTAATTGGCGAGTCAAAATGTCGGTCATTTGGCGTTCCTGACATCAAATTACGCTTATAAACACAGTTTTCATGTTGATTGACGAGTATCCGACTGTCCCTAACGAAAAATTTCGAAGCGCAAGAATTGAAAAATCCTACGTCATGGGACATGGAAAATTTTTCAACAATCGAAATGGTCACATAGATAATATCTCAAATACGAAAAACGAGTATACCTATTCGTTCCTGAATAACCAAGACAACATATTGACAGAGAAAAAGTTGATGCGATTATTGTTGGTACGTCAAAATGGTTGTCCACATTCTCAATCCCCCTCGAAAACGGGCCAGCGGGTAATTGGCGAGTCAAAATGTCGGTCATTTGGCGTTCCTGACATCAAATTACGCTTATAAACACAGTTTTCATGTTGATTGACGAGTATCCGACTGTCCCTAACGAAAAATTTCGAAGCGCAAGAATTGAAAAATCCTACGTCATGTGACATGGAAAATTTTTCAACAATCGAAATGGTCACATAGATAATATCTCAAATACGAAAAACGAGTATACCTATTCGTTCCTGAATAACCAAGACAACATATTGACAGAGAAAAAGTTGATACGATCATTGTTGGTACGTCAAGATGGTTGTCCACATTCTCAATCCCCCTCGAAAACCGGCCAGCGGGTAATTGGCGAGTCAAAATGTCGGTCATTTTGCGTTCCTGACATCAAATTACGCTGATTAACACAGCTTTCATGTTGAGTGACGAGTATCCGACTGTCCCTAACAAAAAATTTCGAAGCGAAATAATCGAGATATCCTACGTCATAGGACATGGAAAATTTTTTCAACAATCAAGATGGTCTCATAGATAATATCTCAAATACGAAAAACGAGTATTCCTGTTCGTTCCTGAATAACCAAGACAACATATTGACAGAGAGAAAGTTGATACGATTATTGTTGATACGTCAAGATGGTCTTCCACATTCTCAATCCCCCTCGAAAACCGGCCAGCGGGTAATTGGCGAGTCAAAATGTCGGTCATTTTGCGTTCCTGACATCAAATTACGCTTATTAACACAGCTTTCATGTTGAGGGACGAGTATCCGACTGTCCCTAACGAAAAATTTTGAAGCGAAAGAATTGAAAAATCCTACGTCATGGGACATGGAAAATTTTTCAACAATCGAAATGGTCACATAGATAATATCTCAAATACGAAAAACGAGTATACCCATTCGTTCCTGAATAACCAAGACAACATATTGACAGAGAAAAAGTTGATACGATCATTGTTGGTACGTCAAAATGGTGGTCCACATTCTCAATTCCCCTCGAAAACCGGCCAGCGGGTAATTGGCGAGTCAAAATGTCGGTCATTTGGCGTTCCTGACATCAAATTACGCTTATAAACACAGTTTTCATGTTGATTGACGAGTATCCGACTGTCCCTAACGAAAAATTTCGAAGCGCAAGAATTGAAAAATCCTACGTCATGGGACATGGAAAATTTTTCAACAATCGAAATGGTCACATAGATAATATCTCAAATACGAAAAACGAGTATACCTATTCGTTCCTGAATAACCAAGACAACATATTGACAGAAAAAGTTGATGCGATTATTGTTGGTACGTCAAAATGGTTGTCGACATTCTCAATCCCCCTCGAAAACCGGCCAGCGGGTAATTGGCGAGTCGAAATGTCGGTCATTTTTCGTTCCTGACATCAAATTACGCTTATAAACACAGTTTTCATGTTGATTGACGAGTATCCGACTGTCCCTAACGAAAAATTTCGAAGGGAAAGCATCGAAAAGAACCACGGATGGGACTTGGAAAATTTTTTCAACAATCGAGATGGTCTCATAGATAATATCTCAAATACGAAAAACGAGTATACCTGTTCGTTCCTGAATAACCAAGACAACATATTGACAGAGAGAAAGTTGATACGATTATTGTTGATACGTCAAGATGGTTGTCCACATTCTCAATCCCCCTCGAAAACCGGCCAGCGGGTAATTGGCGAATCAAAATGTCGGTCATTTTGCGTTCCTGACATCAAATTACGCTTATTAACACAGCTTTCATGTTGAGTGACGAGTATCCGACTGTCCCTAACAAAAAATTTCGAAGCGAAATAATCGAGATATCCTACGTCATAGGACATGGAAAATTTTTTCAACAATCGAGATGGTCACATAGATAATATCTCAAATACGAAAAACGAGTATACCTATTCGTTCCTGAATAACCAAGACAACATATTGACAGAGAAAAAGTTGATGCGATTATTGTTGGTACGTCAAAATGGTTGTCCACATTCTCAATCCCCCTCGAAAACCGGCCAGCGGGTAATTGGCGAGTCAAAATGTCGGGCATTTTGCGTTCCTGACATCAAATTACGCTTATAAACACAGCTTTCATGTTGAGTGACGAGTATCCGACTGTCCCTAACGAAAAATTTCGAAGGGAAAGAATCGAAAAGAACCACGGATGGGACTTGGAAAATTTTTTCAACAATCGAGATGGTCTCATAGATAATATCTCAAATACGAAAAACGAGTATACCTGTTCGTTCCTGAATAACCAAGACAACATATTGACAGAGAGAAAGTTGATACGATTATTGTTGATACGTCAAGATGGTTGTCCACATTCTCAATCCCCCTCGAAAACCGGCCAGCGGGTAATTGGCGAGTCAAAATGTCGGTCATTTTGCGTTCCTGACATCAAATTACGCTTATTAACACAGCTTTCATGTTGAGTGACGAGTATCCGACTGTCCCTAACAAAAAATTTCGAAGCGAAATAATCGAGATATCCTACGTCATAGGACATGGAAAATTTTTTCAACAATCAAGATGGTCTCATAGATAATATCTCAAATACGAAAAACGAGTATTCCTGTTCGTTCCTGAATAACCAAGACAACATATTGACAGAGAGAAAGTTGATACGATTATTGTTGATACGTCAAGATGGTCTTCCACATTCTCAATCCCCCTCGAAAACCGGCCAGCGGGTAATTGGCGAGTCAAAATGTCGGTCATTTTGCGTTCCTGACATCAAATTACGCTTATTAACACAGCTTTCATGTTGAGGGACGAGTATCCGACTGTCCCTAACGAAAAATTTTGAAGCGAAAGAATTGAAAAATCCTACGTCATGGGACATGGAAAATTTTTCAACAATCGAAATGGTCACATAGATAATATCTCAAATACGAAAAACGAGTATACCCAGTCGTTCCTGAATAACCAAGACAACATATTGACAGAGAAAAAGTTGATACGATCATTGTTGGTACGTCAAAATGGTGGTCCACATTCTCAATTCCCCTCGAAAACCGGCCAGCGGGTAATTGGCGAGTCAAAATGTCGGTCATTTTGCGTTCCTGACATCAAATTACGCTTATAAACACAGCTTTCATGTTGATTGACGAGTATCCGACTGTCCCTAACGAAAAATTTCGAAGGGAAAGCATCGAAAAGAACCACGGATGGGACTTGGAAAATTTTTTCAACAATCGAGATGGTCTCATAGATAATATCTCAAATACGAAAAACGAGTATACCTGTTCGTTCCTGAATAACCAAGACAACATATTGACAGAGAGAAAGTTGATACGATTATTGTTGATACGTCAAGATGGTTGTCCACATTCTCAATCCCCCTCGAAAACCGGCCAGCCGGTAATTGGCGAGTCAAAATGTCGGTCATTTTGCGTTCCTGACATCAAATTACGCTTATTAACACAGCTTTCATGTTGAGTGACGAGTATCCGACTGTCCCTAACAAAAAATTTCGAAGCGAAATAATCGAGATATCCTACGTCATAGGACATGGAAAATTTTTTCAACAATCAAGATGGTCTCATAGATAATATCTCAAATACGAAAAACGAGTATTCCTGTTCGTTCCTGAATAACCAAGACAACATATTGACAGAGAGAAAGTTGATACGATTATTGTTGATACGTCAAGATGGTTGTCCACATTCTCAATCCCCCTCGAAAACCGGCCAGCGGGTAATTGGCGAGTCAAAATGTCGGTCATTTTGCGTTCCTGACATCAAATTACGCTTATAAACACAGCTTTCATGTTGAGTGACGAGTATCCGACTGTCCCTAACGAAAAATTTCGAAGGGAAAGAATCGAAAAGAACCACGGATGGGACTTGGAAAATTTTTTCAACAATCGAGATGGTCTCATAGATAATATCTCAAATACGAAAAACGAGTATACCTGTTCGTTCCTGAATAACCAAGACAACATATTGACAGAGAGAAAGTTGATACGATTATTGTTGATACGTCAAGATGGTTGTCCACATTCTCAATCCCCCTCGAAAACCGGCCAGCGGGTAATTGGCGAGTCAAAATGTCGGTCATTTTGCGTTCCTGACATCAAATTACGCTTATTAACACAGCTTTCATGTTGAGTGACGAGTATCCGACTGTCCCTAACGAAAAATTTTGAAGCGAAAGAATTGAAAAATCCTACGTCATGGGACATGGAAAATTTTTCAACAATCGAAATGGTCACATAGATAATATCTCAAATACGAAAAACGAGTATACCTATTCGTTCCTGAATAACCAAGACAACATATTGACAGAGAAAAAGTTGATGCGATTATTGTTGGTACGTCAAAATGGTTGTCCACATTCTCAATCCCCCTCGAAAACCGGCCAGCGGGTAATTGGCGAGTCAAAATGTCGGTCATTTGGCGTTCCTGACATCAAATTACGCTTATAAACACAGTTTTCATGTTGATTGACGAGTATCCGACTGTCCCTAACGAAAAATTTCGAAGCGCAAGAATTGAAAAATCCTACGTCATGGGACATGGAAAATTTTTCAACAATCGAAATGGTCACATAGATAATATCTCAAATACGAAAAACGAGTATACCCATTCGTTCCTGAATAACCAAGACAACATATTGACAGAGAAAAAGTTGATACGATCATTGTTGGTACGTCAAAATGGTGGTCCACATTCTCGATTCCCCTCGAAAACCGGCCAGCGGGTAATTGGCGAGTCAAAATGTCGGTCATTTGGCGTTCCTGACATCAAATTACGCTTATAAACACAGTTTTCATGTTGATTGACGAGTATCCGACTGTCCCTAACGAAAAATTTCGAAGCGCAAGAATTGAAAAATCCTACGTCATGGGACATGGAAAATTTTTCAACAATCGAAATGGTCACATAGATAATATCTCAAATACGAAAAACGAGTATACCTATTCGTTCCTGAATAACCAAGACAACATATTGACAGAGAAAAAGTTGATGCGATTATTGTTGGTACGTCAAAATGGTTGTCCACATTCTCAATCCCCCTCGAAAACGGGCCAGCGGGTAATTGGCGAGTCAAAATGTCGGTCATTTGGCGTTCCTGACATCAAATTACGCTTATAAACACAGTTTTCATGTTGATTGACGAGTATCCGACTGTCCCTAACGAAAAATTTCGAAGCGCAAGAATTGAAAAATCCTACGTCATGTGACATGGAAAATTTTTCAACAATCGAAATGGTCACATAGATAATATCTCAAATACGAAAAACGAGTATACCCATTCGTTCCTGAATAACCAAGACAACATATTGACAGAGAAAAAGTTGATACGATCATTGTTGGTACGTCAAAATGGTGGTCCACATTCTCAATTCCCCTCGAAAAACGGCCAGCGGGTAATTGGCGAGTCAAAATGTCGGTCATTTTGCGTTCCTGACATCAAATTACGCTTATAAACACAGCTTTCATGTTGATTGACGAGTATCCGACTGTCCCTAACGAAAAATTTCGAAGGGAAAGCATCGAAAAGAACCACGGATGGGACTTGGAAAATTTTTTCAACAATCGAGATGGTCTCATAGATAATATCTCAAATACGAAAAACGAGTATACCTATTCGTTCCTGAATAACCAAGACAACATATTGACAGAGAAAAAGTTGATACGATCATTGTTGGTACGTCAAAATGGTGGTCCACATTCTCAATTCCCCTCGAAAACCGGCCAGCGGGTAATTGGCGAGTCAAAATGTCGGTCATTTTGCGTTCCTGACATCAAATTACGCTTATAAACACAGTTTTCATGTTGATTGACGAGTATCCGACTGTCCCTAACGAAAAATTTCGAAGCGCAAGAATTGAAAAATCCTACGTCATGGGACATGGAAAATTTTTCAACAATCGAGATGGTCACATAGATAATATCTCAAATACGAAAAACGAGTATACCTATTCGTTCCTGAAAAACCAAGACAACATATTGACAGAGAAAAAGTTGATGCGATTATTGTTGGTACGTCAAAATGGTTGTCCACATTCTCAATCCCCCTCGAAAACCGGCCAGCGGGTAATTGGCGAGTCAAAATGTCGGTCATTTGGCGTTCCTGACATCAAATTACGCTTATAAACACAGCTTTCATGTTGATTGACGAGTATCCGACTGTCCCTAACGAAAAATTTTGAAGCGAAAGAATTGAAAAATCCTACGTCATGGGACATGGAAAATTTTTCAACAATCGAAATGGTCACATAGATAATATCTCAAATACGAAAAACGAGTATACCTATTCGTTCCTGAATAACCAAGACAACATATTGACAGAGAAAAAGTTGATGCGATTATTGTTGGTACGTCAAAATGGTTGTCCACATTCTCAATCCCCCTCGAAAACCGGCCAGCGGGTAATTGGCGAGTCAAAATGTCGGTCATTTGGCGTTCTTGACATCAAATTACGCTTATAAACACAGCTTTCATGTTGATTGACGAGTATCCGACTGTCCCTAACGAAAAATTTTGAAGCGAAAGAATTGAAAAATCCTACGTCATGGGACATGGAAAATTTTTCAACAATCGAAATGGTCACATAGATAATATCTCAAATACGAAAAACGAGTATACCTATTCGTTCCTGAATAACCAAGACAACATATTGACAGAGAAAAAGTTGATGCGATTATTGTTGGTACGTCAAAATGGTTGTCCACATTCTCAATCCCCCTCGAAAACCGGCCAGCGGGTAATTGGCGAGTCAAAATGTCGGTCATTTGGCGTTCCTGACATCAAATTACGCTTATAAACACAGTTTTCATGTTGATTGACGAGTATCCGACTGTCCCTAACGAAAAATTTCGAAGCGCAAGAATTGAAAAATCCTACGTCATGTGACATGGAAAATTTTTCAACAATCGAAATGGTCACATAGATAATATCTCAAATACGAAAAACGAGTATACCCATTCGTTCCTGAATAACCAAGACAACATATTGATAGAGAAAAAGTTGATACGATCATTGTTGGTACGTCAAAATGGTGGTCCACATTCTCAATCCCCCTCGAAAACCGGCCAGCGGGTAATTGGCGAGTCAAAATGTCGGTCATTTTGCGTTCCTGACATCAAATTACGCTTATAAACACAGCTTTCATGTTGATTGACGAGTATCCGACTGTCCCTAACGAAAAATTTCGAAGCGCAAGAATTGAAAAATCCTACGTCATGTGACATGGAAAATTTTTCAACAATCGAAATGGTCACATAGATAATATCTCAAATACGAAAAACGAGTATACCCATTCGTTCCTGAATAACCAAGACAACATATTGACAGAGAAAAAGTTGATACGATCATTGTTGGTACGTCAAAATGGTGGTCCACATTCTCAATTCCCCTCGAAAACCGGCCAGCGGGTAATTGGCGAGTCAAAATGTCGGTCATTTTGCGTTCCTGACATCAAATTACGCTTATAAACACAGCTTTCATGTTGATTGACGAGTATCCGACTGTCCCTAACGAAAAATTTCGAAGGGAAAGCATCGAAAAGAACCACGGATGGGACTTGGAAAATTTTTTCAACAATCGAGATGGTCTCATAGATAATATCTCAAATACGAAAAACGAGTATACCTGTTCGTTCCTGAATAACCAAGACAACATATTGACAGAGAGAAAGTTGATACGATTATTGTTGATACGTCAAGATGGTTGTCCACATTCTCAATCCCCCTCGAAAACCGGCCAGCGGGTAATTGGCGAGTCAAAATGTCGGTCATTTTGCGTTCCTGACATCAAATTACGCTTATTAACACAGCTTTCATGTTGAGTGACGAGTATCCGACTGTCCCTAACGAAAAATTTTGAAGCGAAAGAATTGAAAAATCCTACATCATGGGACATGGAAAATTTTTCAACAATCGAAATGGTCACATAGAAAATATCTCAAATACGAAAAACGAGTATACCTATTCGTTCCTGAATAACCAAGACAACATATTGACAGAGAAAAAGTTGATGCGATTATTGTTGGTACGTCAAAATGGTTGTCCACATTCTCAATCCCCCTCGAAAACCGGCCAGCGGGTAATTGGCGAGTCAAAATGTCGGTCATTTTGCGTTCCTGACATCAAATTACGCTTATTAACACAGCTTTCATGTTGAGTGACGAGTATCCGACTGTCCCTAACAAAAAATTTCGAAGCGAAATAATCGAGATATCCTACGTCATAGGACATGGAAAATTTTTTCAACAATCGAGATGGTCACATAGATAATATCTCAAATACGAAAAACGAGTATACCTATTCGGTCCTGAATAACCAAGACAACATATTGACAGAGAAAAAGTTGATGCGATTATTGTTGGTACGTCAAAATGGTTGTCCACATTCTCAATCCCCCTCGAAATCCGGCCAGCGGGTAATTGGCGAGTCAAAATGTCGGTCATTTTGCGTTCCTGACATCAAATTACGCTTATAAACACAGCTTTCATGTTGAGTGACGAGTATCCGACTGTCCCTAACGAAAAATTTCGAAGGGAAAGAATCGAAAAGAACCACGGATGGGACTTGGAAAATTTTTTCAACAATCGAGATGGTCTCATAGATAATATCTCAAATACGAAAAACGAGTATACCTGTTCGTTCCTGAATAACCAAGACAACATATTGACAGAGAGAAAGTTGATACGATTATTGTTGATACGTCAAGATGGTTGTCCACATTCTCAATCCCCCTCGAAAACCGGCCAGCGGGTAATTGGCGAGTCAAAATGTCGGTCATTTTGCGTTCCTGACATCAAATTACGCTTATTAACACAGCTTTCATGTTGAGTGACGAGTATCCGACTGTCCCTAACAAAAAATTTCGAAGCGAAATAATCGAGATATCCTACGTCATAGGACATGGAAAATTTTTTCAACAATCGAGATGGTCACATAGATAATATCTCAAATACGAAAAACGAGTATACCTATTCGTTCCTGAATAACCAAGACAACATATTGACAGAGAAAAAGTTGATGCGATTATTGTTGGTACGTCAAAATGGTTGTCCACATTCTCAATCCCCCTCGAAAACCGGCCAGCGGGTAATTGGCGAGTCAAAATGTCGGGCATTTTGCGTTCCTGACATCAAATTACGCTTATAAACACAGCTTTCATGTTGAGTGACGAGTATCCGACTGTCCCTAACGAAAAATTTCGAAGGGAAAGAATCGAAAAGAACCACGGATGGGACTTGGAAAATTTTTTCAACAATCGAGATGGTCTCATAGATAATATCTCAAATACGAAAAACGAGTATACCTGTTCGTTCCTGAATAACCAAGACAACATATTGACAGAGAGAAAGTTGATACGATTATTGTTGATACGTCAAGATGGTTGTCCACATTCTCAATCCCCCTCGAAAACCGGCCAGCGGGTAATTGGCGAGTCAAAATGTCGGTCATTTTGCGTTCCTGACATCAAATTACGCTTATAAACACAGTTTTCATGTTGATTGACGAGTATCCGACTGTCCCTAACGAAAAATTTCGAAGCGCAAGAATTGAAAAATCCTACGTCATGTGACATGGAAAATTTTTCAACAATCGAAATGGTCACATAGATAATATCTCAAATACGAAAAACGAGTATACCCATTCGTTCCTGAATAACCAAGACAACATATTGACAGAGAAAAAGTTGATGCGATTATTGTTGGTACGTCAAAATGGTTGTCCACATTCTCAATCCCCCTCGAAAACCGGCCAGCGGGTAATTGGCGAGTCAAAATGTCGGTCATTTGGCGTTCCTGACATCAAATTACGCTTATAAACACAGCTTTCATGTTGATTGACGAGTATCCGACTGTCCCTAACGAAAAATTTTGAAGCGAAAGAATTGAAAAATCCTACGTCATGGGACATGGAAAATTTTTCAACAATCGAAATGGTCACATAGATAATATCTCAAATACGAAAAACGAGTATACCTATTCGTTCCTGAATAACCAAGACAACATATTGACAGAGAAAAAGTTGATGCGATTATTGTTGGTACGTCAAAATGGTTGTCCACATTCTCAATCCCCCTCGAAAACCGGCCAGCGGGTAATTGGCGAGTCAAAATGTCGGTCATTTGGCGTTCTTGACATCAAATTACGCTTATAAACACAGCTTTCATGTTGATTGACGAGTATCCGACTGTCCCTAACGAAAAATTTTGAAGCGAAAGAATTGAAAAATCCTACGTCATGGGACATGGAAAATTTTTCAACAATCGAAATGGTCACATAGATAATATCTCAAATACGAAAAACGAGTATACCTATTCGTTCCTGAATAACCAAGACAACATATTGACAGAGAAAAAGTTGATGCGATTATTGTTGGTACGTCAAAATGGTTGTCCACATTCTCAATCCCCCTCGAAAACCGGCCAGCGGGTAATTGGCGAGTCAAAATGTCGGTCATTTGGCGTTCCTGACATCAAATTACGCTTATAAACACAGTTTTCATGTTGATTGACGAGTATCCGACTGTCCCTAACGAAAAATTTCGAAGCGCAAGAATTGAAAAATCCTACGTCATGTGACATGGAAAATTTTTCAACAATCGAAATGGTCACATAGATAATATCTCAAATACGAAAAACGAGTATACCCATTCGTTCCTGAATAACCAAGACAACATATTGATAGAGAAAAAGTTGATACGATCATTGTTGGTACGTCAAAATGGTGGTCCACATTCTCAATCCCCCTCGAAAACCGGCCAGCGGGTAATTGGCGAGTCAAAATGTCGGTCATTTTGCGTTCCTGACATCAAATTACGCTTATAAACACAGCTTTCATGTTGATTGACGAGTATCCGACTGTCCCTAACGAAAAATTTCGAAGCGCAAGAATTGAAAAATCCTACGTCATGTGACATGGAAAATTTTTCAACAATCGAAATGGTCACATAGATAATATCTCAAATACGAAAAACGAGTATACCCATTCGTTCCTGAATAACCAAGACAACATATTGACAGAGAAAAAGTTGATACGATCATTGTTGGTACGTCAAAATGGTGGTCCACATTCTCAATTCCCCTCGAAAACCGGCCAGCGGGTAATTGGCGAGTCAAAATGTCGGTCATTTTGCGTTCCTGACATCAAATTACGCTTATAAACACAGCTTTCATGTTGATTGACGAGTATCCGACTGTCCCTAACGAAAAATTTCGAAGGGAAAGCATCGAAAAGAACCACGGATGGGACTTGGAAAATTTTTTCAACAATCGAGATGGTCTCATAGATAATATCTCAAATACGAAAAACGAGTATACCTATTCGTTCCTGAATAACCAAGACAACATATTGACAGAGAAAAAGTTGATACGATCATTGTTGGTACGTCAAAATGGTGGTCCACATTCTCAATTCCCCTCGAAAACCGGCCAGCGGGTAATTGGCGAGTCAAAATGTCGGTCATTTTGCGTTCCTGACATAAAATTACGCTTATAAACACAGTTTTCATGTTGATTGACGAGTATCCGACTGTCCCTAACGAAAAATTTCGAAGCGCAAGAATTGAAAAATCCTACGTCATGGGACATGGAAAATTTTTCAACAATCGAGATGGTCACATAGATAATATCTCAAATACGAAAAACGAGTATACCTATTCGTTCCTGAATAACCAAGACAACATATTGACAGAGAAAAAGTTGATGCGATTATTGTTGGTACGTCAAAATGGTTGTCCACATTCTCAATCCCCCTCGAAAACCGGCCAGCGGGTAATTGGCGAGTCAAAATGTCGGTCATTTGGCGTTCCTGACATCAAATTACGCTTATAAACACAGCTTTCATGTTGATTGACGAGTATCCGACTGTCCCTAACGAAAAATTTCGAAGCGCAAGAATTGAAAAATCCTACGTCATGTGACATGGAAAATTTTTCAACAATCGAAATGGTCACATAGATAATATCTCAAATACGAAAAACGAGTATACCCATTCGTTCCTGAATAACCAAGACAACATATTGACAGAGAAAAAGTTGATACGATCATTGTTGGTACGTCAAAATGGTGGTCCACATTCTCAATTCCCCTCGAAAACCGGCCAGCGGGTAATTGGCGAGTCAAAATGTCGGTCATTTTGCGTTCCTGACATCAAATTACGCTTATAAACACAGCTTTCATGTTGATTGACGAGTATCCGACTGTCCCTAACGAAAAATTTCGAAGGGAAAGCATCGAAAAGAACCACGGATGGGACTTGGAAAATTTTTTCAACAATCGAGATGGTCTCATAGATAATATCTCAAATACGAAAAACGAGTATACCTATTCGTTCCTGAATAACCAAGACAACATATTGACAGAGAAAAAGTTGATACGATCATTGTTGGTACGTCAAAATGGTGGTCCACATTCTCAATTCCCCTCGAAAACCGGCCAGCGGGTAATTGGCGAGTCAAAATGTCGGTCATTTTGCGTTCCTGACATCAAATTACGCTTATAAACACAGCTTTCATGTTGATTGACGAGTATCCGACTGTCCCTAACGAAAAATTTCGAAGGGAAAGCATCGAAAAGAACCACGGATGGGACTTGGAAAATTTTTTCAACAATCGAGATGGTCTCATAGATAATATCTCAAATACGAAAAACGAGTATACCTGTTCGTTCCTGAATAACCAAGACAACATATTGACAGAGAGAAAGTTGATACGATTATTGTTGATACGTCAAGATGGTTGTCCACATTCTCAATCCCCCTCGAAAACCGGCCAGCGGGTAATTGGCGAGTCAAAATGTCGGTCATTTTGCGTTCCTGACATCAAATTACGCTTATTAACACAGCTTTCATGTTGAGTGACGAGTATCCGACTGTCCCTAACGAAAAATTTCGAAGCGCAAGAATTGAAAAATCCTACGTCATGGGACATGGAAAATTTTTCAACAATCGAGATGGTCACATAGATAATATCTCAAATACGAAAAACGAGTATACCTATTCGTTCCTGAATAACCAAGACAACATATTGACAGAGAAAAAGTTGATGCGATTATTGTTGGTACGTCAAAATGGTTGTCCACATTCTCAATCCCCCTCGAAAACCGGCCAGCGGGTAATTGGCGAGTCAAAATGTCGGTCATTTGGCGTTCCTGACATCAAATTACGCTTATAAACACAGCTTTCATGTTGATTGACGAGTATCCGACTGTCCCTAACGAAAAATTTCGAAGCGCAAGAATTGAAAAATCCTACGTCATGTGACATGGAAAATTTTTCAACAATCGAAATGGTCACATAGATAATATCTCAAATACGAAAAACGAGTATACCCATTCGTTCCTGAATAACCAAGACAACATATTGACAGAGAAAAAGTTGATACGATCATTGTTGGTACGTCAAAATGGTGGTCCACATTCTCAATTCCCCTCGAAAACCGGCCAGCGGGTAATTGGCGAGTCAAAATGTCGGTCATTTTGCGTTCCTGACATCAAATTACGCTTATAAACACAGCTTTCATGTTGATTGACGAGTATCCGACTGTCCCTAACGAAAAATTTCGAAGGGAAAGCATCGAAAAGAACCACGGATGGGACTTGGAAAATTTTTTCAACAATCGAGATGGTCTCATAGATAATATCTCAAATACGAAAAACGAGTATACCTATTCGTTCCTGAATAACCAAGACAACATATTGACAGAGAAAAAGTTGATACGATCATTGTTGGTACGTCAAAATGGTGGTCCACATTCTCAATTCCCCTCGAAAACCGGCCAGCGGGTAATTGGCGAGTCAAAATGTCGGTCATTTTGCGTTCCTGACATAAAATTACGCTTATAAACACAGTTTTCATGTTGATTGACGAGTATCCGACTGTCCCTAACGAAAAATTTCGAAGCGCAAGAATTGAAAAATCCTACGTCATGGGACATGGAAAATTTTTCAACAATCGAGATGGTCACATAGATAATATCTCAAATACGAAAAACGAGTATACCTATTCGTTCCTGAATAACCAAGACAACATATTGACAGAGAAAAAGTTGATGCGATTATTGTTGGTACGTCAAAATGGTTGTCCACATTCTCAATCCCCCTCGAAAACCGGCCAGCGGGTAATTGGCGAGTCAAAATGTCGGTCATTTGGCGTTCCTGACATCAAATTACGCTTATAAACACAGCTTTCATGTTGATTGACGAGTATCCGACTGTCCCTAACGAAAAATTTCGAAGCGCAAGAATTGAAAAATCCTACGTCATGTGACATGGAAAATTTTTCAACAATCGAAATGGTCACATAGATAATATCTCAAATACGAAAAACGAGTATACCCATTCGTTCCTGAATAACCAAGACAACATATTGACAGAGAAAAAGTTGATACGATCATTGTTGGTACGTCAAAATGGTGGTCCACATTCTCAATTCCCCTCGAAAACCGGCCAGCGGGTAATTGGCGAGTCAAAATGTCGGTCATTTTGCGTTCCTGACATCAAATTACGCTTATAAACACCGCTTTCATGTTGATTGACGAGTATCCGACTGTCCCTAACGAAAAATTTTGAAGCGAAAGAATTGAAAAATCCTACGTCATGGGACATGGAAAATTTTTCAACAATCGAAATGGTCACATAGATAATATCTCAAATACGAAAAACGAGTATACCTATTCGTTCCTGAATAACCAAGACAACATATTGACAGAGAAAAAGTTGATGCGATTATTGTTGGTACGTCAAAATGGTTGTCCACATTCTCAATCCCCCTCGAAAACCGGCCAGCGGGTAATTGGCGAGTCAAAATGTCGGTCATTTTGCGTTCCTGACATCAAATTACGCTTATAAACACAGCTTTCATGTTGATTGACGAGTATCCGACTGTCCCTAACGAAAAATTTCGAAGCGCAAGAATTGAAAAATCCTACGTCATGTGACATGGAAAATTTTTCAACAATCGAAATGGTCACATAGATAATATCTCAAATACGAAAAACGAGTATACCCATTCGTTCCTGAATAACCAAGACAACATATTGACAGAGAAAAAGTTGATACGATCATTGTTGGTACGTCAAAATGGTGGTCCACATTCTCAATTCCCCTCGAAAACCGGCCAGCGGGTAATTGGCGAGTCAAAATGTCGGTCATTTTGCGTTCCTGACATCAAATTACGCTTATAAACACAGCTTTCATGTTGATTGACGAGTATCCGACTGTCCCTAACGAAAAATTTCGAAGGGAAAGCATCGAAAAGAACCACGGATGGGACTTGGAAAATTTTTTCAACAATCGAGATGGTCTCATAGATAATATCTCAAATACGAAAAACGAGTATACCTATTCGTTCCTGAATAACCAAGACAACATATTGACAGAGAAAAAGTTGATACGATCATTGTTGGTACGTCAAAATGGTGGTCCACATTCTCAATTCCCCTCGAAAACCGGCCAGCGGGTAATTGGCGAGTCAAAATGTCGGTCATTTTGCGTTCCTGACATCAAATTACGCTTATAAACACAGTTTTCATGTTGATTGACGAGTATCCGACTGTCCCTAACGAAAAATTTCGAAGCGCAAGAATTGAAAAATCCTACGTCATGGGACATGGAAAATTTTTCAACAATCGAGATGGTCACATAGATAATATCTCAAATACGAAAAACGAGTATACCTATTCGTTCCTGAATAACCAAGACAACATATTGACAGAGAAAAAGTTGATGCGATTATTGTTGGTACGTCAAAATGGTTGTCCACATTCTCAATCCCCCTCGAAAACCGGCCAGCGGGTAATTGGCGAGTCAAAATGTCGGTCATTTTGCGTTCCTGACATCAAATTACGCTTATTAACACAGCTTTCATGTTGAGTGACGAGTATCCGACTGTCCCTAACAAAAAATTTCGAAGCGAAATAATCGAGATATCCTACGTCATAGGACATGGAAAATTTTTTCAACAATCGAGATGGTCACATAGATAATATCTCAAATACGAAAAACGAGTATACCTATTCGTTCCTGAATAACCAAGACAACATATTGACAGAGAAAAAGTTGATGCGATTATTGTTGGTACGTCAAAATGGTTGTCCACATTCTCAATCCCCCTCGAAAACCGGCCAGCGGGTAATTGGCGAGTCAAAATGTCGGTCATTTTGCGTTCCTGACATCAAATTACGCTTATAAACACAGCTTTCATGTTGAGTGACGAGTATCCGACTGTCCCTAACGAAAAATTTCGAAGGGAAAGAATCGAAAAGAACCACGGATGGGACTTGGAAAATTTTTTCAACAATCGAGATGGTCTCATAGATAATATCTCAAATACGAAAAACGAGTATACCTGTTCGTTCCTGAATAACCAAGACAACATATTGACAGAGAGAAAGTTGATACGATTATTGTTGATACGTCAAGATGGTTGTCCACATTCTCAATCCCCCTCGAAAACCGGCCAGCGGGTAATTGGCGAGTCAAAATGTCGGTCATTTTGCGTTCCTGACATCAAATTACGCTTATTAACACAGCTTTCATGTTGAGTGACGAGTATCCGACTGTCCCTAACAAAAAATTTCGAAGCGAAATAATCGAGATATCCTACGTCATAGGACATGGAAAATTTTTTCAACAATCGAGATGGTCACATAGATAATATCTCAAATACGAAAAACGAGTATACCTATTCGTTCCTGAATAACCAAGACAACATATTGACAGAGAAAAAGTTGATGCGATTATTGTTGGTACGTCAAAATGGTTGTCCACATTCTCAATCCCCCTCGAAAACCGGCCAGCGGGTAATTGGCGAGTCAAAATGTCGGTCATTTTGCGTTCCTGACATCAAATTACGCTTATAAACACAGTTTTCATGTTGATTGACGAGTATCCGACTGTCCCTAACGAAAAATTTCGAAGCGCAAGAATTGAAAAAGCCTACGTCATGGGACATGGAAAATTTATTCAACAATCGAGATGGTCTCATAGATAATATCTCAAATACGAAAAACGAGTATACCTATTCGTTCCTGAATAACCAAGACAACATATTGACAGAGAAAAAGTTGATACGATCATTGTTGGTACGTCAAAATGGTGGTCCACATTCTCAATTCCCCTCGAAAACCGGCCAGCGGGTAATTGGCGAGTCAAAATGTCGGTCATTTTGCGTTCCTGACATCAAATTACGCTTATAAACACAGCTTTCATGTTGAGTGACGAGTATCCGACTGTCCCTAACGAAAAATTTCGAAGGGAAAGAATCGAAAAGAACCACGGATGGGACTTGGAAAATTTTTTCAACAATCGAGATGGTCTCATAGATAATATCTCAAATACGAAAAACGAGTATACCTGTTCGTTCCTGAATAACCAAGACAACATATTGACAGAGAGAAAGTTGATACGATTATTGTTGATACGTCAAGATGGTTGTCCACATTCTCAATCCCCCTCGAAAACCGGCCAGCGGGTAATTGGCGAGTCAAAATGTCGGTCATTTTGCGTTCCTGACATCAAATTACGCTTATTAACACAGCTTTCATGTTGAGTGACGAGTATCGGACTGTCCCTAACGAAAAATTTCGAAGCGCAAGAATTGAAAAATCCTACGTCATGGGACATGGAAAATTTTTCAACAATCGAGATGGTCACATAGATAATATCTCAAATACGAAAAACGAGTATACCTATTCGTTCCTGAATAACCAAGACAACATATTGACAGAGAAAAAGTTGATGCGATTATTGTTGGTACGTCAAAATGGTTGTCCACATTCTCAATCCCCCTCGAAAACCGGCCAGCGGGTAATTGGCGAGTCAAAATGTCGGTCATTTGGCGTTCCTGACATCAAATTACGCTTATAAACACAGCTTTCATGTTGATTGACGAGTATCCGACTGTCCCTAACGAAAAATTTTGAAGCGAAAGAATTGAAAAATCCTACGTCATGGGACATGGAAAATTTTTCAACAATCGAAATGGTCACATAGAAAATATCTCAAATACGAAAAACGAGTATACCTATTCGTTCCTGAATAACCAAGACAACATATTGACAGAGAAAAAGTTGATGCGATTATTGTTGGTACGTCAAAATGGTTGTCCACATTCTCAATCCCCCTCGAAAACCGGCCAGCGGGTAATTGGCGAGTCAAAATGTCGGTCATTTTGCGTTCCTGACATCAAATTACGCTTATTAACACAGCTTTCATGTTGAGTGACGAGTATCCGACTGTCCCTAACAAAAAATTTCGAAGCGAAATAATCGAGATATCCTACGTCATAGGACATGGAAAATTTTTTCAACAATCGAGATGGTCACATAGATAATATCTCAAATACGAAAAACGAGTATACCTATTCGTTCCTGAATAACCAAGACAACATATTGACAGAGAAAAAGTTGATGCGATTATTGTTGGTACGTCAAAATGGTTGTCCACATTCTCAATCCCCCTCGAAAACCGGCCAGCGGGTAATTGGCGAGTCAAAATGTCGGTCATTTTGCGTTCCTGACATCAAATTACGCTTATAAACACAGCTTTCATGTTGAGTGACGAGTATCCGACTGTCCCTAACGAAAAATTTCGAAGGGAAAGAATCGAAAAGAACCACGGATGGGACTTGGAAAATTTTTTCAACAATCGAGATGGTCTCATAGATAATATCTCAAATACGAAAAACGAGTATACCTGTTCGTTCCTGAATAACCAAGACAACATATTGACAGAGAGAAAGTTGATACGATTATTGTTGATACGTCAAGATGGTTGTCCACATTCTCAATCCCCCTCGAAAACCGGCCAGCGGGTAATTGGCGAGTCAAAATGTCGGTCATTTTGCGTTCCTGACATCAAATTACGCTTATTAACATAGCTTTCATGTTGAGTGACGAGTATCCGACTGTCCCTAACAAAAAATTTCGAAGCGAAATAATCGAGATATCCTACGTCATAGGACATGGAAAATTTTTTCAACAATCGAGATGGTCACATAGATAATATCTCAAATACGAAAAACGAGTATACCTATTCGTTCCTGAATAACCAAGACAACATATTGACAGAGAAAAAGTTGATGCGATTATTGTTGGTACGTCAAAATGGTTGTCCACATTCTCAATCCCCCTCGAAAACCGGCCAGCGGGTAATTGGCGAGTCAAAATGTCGGTCATTTTGCGTTCCTGACATCAAATTACGCTTATAAACACAGTTTTCATGTTGATTGACGAGTATCCGACTGTCCCTAACGAAAAATTTCGAAGCGCAAGAATTGAAAAAGCCTACGTCATGGGACATGGAAAATTTATTCAACAATCGAGATGGTCTCATAGATAATATCTCAAATACGAAAAACGAGTATACCTATTCGTTCCTGAATAACCAAGACAACATATTGACAGAGAAAAAGTTGATACGATCATTGTTGGTACGTCAAAATGGTGGTCCACATTCTCAATCCCCCTCGAAAACCGGCCAGCGGGTAATTGGCGAGTCAAAATGTCGGTCATTTTGCGTTCCTGACATCAAATTACGCTTATTAACACAGCTTTCATGTTGAGTGACGAGTATCCGACTGTCCCTAACAAAAAATTTCGAAGCGAAATAATCGAGATATCCTACGTCATAGGACATGGAAAATTTTTTCAACAATCGAGATGGTCACATAGATAATATCTCAAATACGAAAAACGAGTATACCTATTCGTTCCTGAATAACCAAGACAACATATTGACAGAGAAAAAGTTGATGCGATTATTGTTGGTACGTCAAAATGGTTGTCCACATTCTCAATCCCCCTCGAAAACCGGCCAGCGGGTAATTGGCGAGTCAAAATGTCGGTCATTTTGCGTTCCTGACATCAAATTACGCTTATAAACACAGTTTTCATGTTGATTGACGAGTATCCGACTGTCCCTAACGAAAAATTTCGAAGCGCAAGAATTGAAAAAGCCTACGTCATGGGACATGGAAAATTTATTCAACAATCGAGATGGTGTTACGACCAGATGATCGTTTGGCTTATCTTTAACATAATTTAATAATTTTAATTTAGCACATAAGCAACATTAATATTTAATAATATTTCATGTAGTCATGGCTGTAAAGGTTTCGTGCACGTGGGGGCATTTCACGCGCCAGCGAGAGAGAATTTGGGGAAACTCAAATTGAACACGCACAACATTTACCTTTCTGCAATAATCCTCTAATTTATGCCTTTTCCCTGTCTAGAAATCTTAGAATTCTAGACAATTCTTGATTTATGACCCTTTTCCGTTAATAAAACTGGAATGACCCAAAAAACTCTCTCGTTGTCGTCTGAAGTGGTGCCACGTGCATTATAAAAAAAGGGGGCTCAGTCCTCGCGGACTGACCCTTCAAAAAAAAGGGACAGCCAATAAGCAGCAGAAGGAAGACCCCTTCCAATTTCCCTCAAGAAAACTTCGGACACCAAGACGAAACGAGGAGGATTGGAAGGGAAGACATCGGCAGTATTGTCCTTACCGTGTCAATCGACACATAGATATAATTTTTCACACCCCTTTTTCGAGTCAGTATCCGACAGGACAGCCAGTCCCTCAATTCCATAGTTTAAGAGATTAAAGGTGTTATTTTACCTGAAGTGTTTTAAAATATATGTGAGCATTTGTAGAACTAAAACTGTGTTATGTGATTTATTTCAATTACCAGAGAAATTAGTTCATTCAATTAATTTGAGTGAAAACATATGGTCCTTCGAGCCGGATAGACGGCGAACAATTAATTATCAAGTGAACACTCCTCAATAACTTGTGAAGTGAAGTGAAAAAGCCTTACAATGGCAAGTGCAACAGGAAAAGAAATTAAAGGCATTTTGAGAAAAATCCAAGCCTTCAAAGGTCAGACTACATCGGTACACTCGTTCCTCAAATTATACAAGAATCGCGATCCCTTGGACGGGAAATTAGAAGAACGCATTACTAAATACAAAGAAAAATACGCAGAAATCGAAGAAACAATAAAAAGACTCGAAGAACTTGACCCTGACAATGATCATCATCCAGCCGATTTGAAGTATAATCTCGAGAGTGATTTCAACCTCAATGTTGCAGAGTACGAGTCTCAGGTAGCCACTGCCAAAAATGATCGTTCAAACATCTCGGAAGCAAGCAGTGAAGAAAACAAGATAAAAATGCGTAAGGTTAAACTTCCTGATGCTAAACCACCAAAATTCAATGGAGAATTCGAAAATTGGTTGTGTTTTAAAGCTGAATTCGAAGCGCTCATACACAATCGTGAAGACATAAGCAAGGTGGATAAAATGTCGTATCTTCGTTCATCATTAACCGGAGCAGCCTATGAGAAAATCAAAATGATGAGCATCTCCACAGACAACTATGACCGTGCTTGGAACCTCTTGATTGATACCTATTCCGATGTACGTATCCTAATTGGTAGGCACTTAAAATTGCTTTTGGCGTTACCCGCACAAGATAAAGAAACAGCATCTGGAATCTCTCAATTGGTTGATACTACCAGACAACACCTGGAAATATTAGAAAGTATGGATGTTAGAATCGCAGATCAGACTATCGTTGCTCTTCTGGAAATGAAATTGCACAGAACTACAGCCGAAGCATGGGACGAAAAACTCGTTCAAGGTGTTTATCCAAAATCCAAGAAATTATTGAAATTTCTTTCACAACGAGCAACACGTTTGACCAATCGTAGCACCGGAACATCATCACAAAATAACAAAATCGAAGAATTTAAATCTCATGAAGCTAAAAAACCATTCAAGAGGAATCACGCTCAAGCATTCTTCGCCAACAGTGATAAAAAGTGCACGTTATGTGATGAGAGACTTCATCCCTTATACAAATGCAATACATTTAAACGTATGAAAATCGATGCCCGGGTGAGTACAGTGGAGACAGGAGGTTTCTGCAAGAATTGCCTTCGCAATAACCACAAAACGACTGATTGCAACATAAAACGAGGATGTCTACTCTGTGACGGAAACCACAACACACTGATCCATGTCGATCGCTCTGACGGTACCAGCGAGAATCTAAAAAATAATGAAAATTGACAACTAACCACCGGAATGGATCAACAGATAACCCTCATTGGAGCTCATCCCAGCAATCAGATTCTGCTCACAGCCGTGGCCAACGTATCTAACAATCGTCGCAGCCCAGTTGCAGGACGAATACTTCTGGATACAGGTTCAACATCAAACTTCATCACCAACAGCTTTGCTGAGAAATTGAACATTCCAAGGGAAAGATGCTCCATTCCGGTAGGTACGCTCAATGGACTTACTACTTACACAAAGTGGAAATTGAAGATTTCTGTACAATCTCGGGACGGTAAATATCAGGGCAAATTCGATTGTTTAACGATCCCTTCAATTTCACAATTCGTCCCGGTCAGACCGATTCCTAAAAACCTAATAGAGATACCAAAAAATATAAAGTTGTCAGATCCTGAATTTTATAAACCTGCACCAATTGATATCCTTCTTGGATCCGGTCCAACGCTGTCACTATTATGTATTGGACAGATTAAAATGCACAATCAGGGTAGGTCGAATTTATATTTACAAAAGACTCAATTAGGTTGGGTGATTGGAGGCGATAGCAGTGCATGCAATGAAGAAATTCCCCGACAGGTCCACCACGTACAGCTTCACAACATGCTGTCGAAATTCTGGGAGATAGAGGAAGGCCCAAAAAGGACATATCCATCCCCAGAAGAGATCGCAGCAGAAGAGCATTTTCGAAAATACGTGAGTAGAGACCAGTCAGGGAAATATATTGTAGCTCTGCCATTCAATGAAAAAAAGGTCAAACTGGGTCAGTCCATAGAGATTGCGCAAAAAAGACTAAATAGCCTAGAAAACAAATTCAAAAAGAATCCTAGTATTCGTCGAGCTTATGAAGAGGTAATCAATGAGTACATAACATTAGGACACATGACGAAAGCGTCAGAAGAAAATCCTGAGGGCCTTTTTCTGCCCCATCACGCAGTCATAAAAGAGACCAGTATTACAACTAAATTACGAGTTGTTTTCGATGGCTCTGCGAAAACGTCATCTGGAGTCTCACTCAACGAGGCATTGATGATTGGTCCAACAATTCAAGACGATCTTTTTTCTCTCGTACTCAGATTTCGATTTCATAAATATGTATTAACCGGCGACATCGAGAAAATGTACCGTCAATTTTGGGTACGAGAAGAAGATCGAAAATATCAACAAATTTTATGGCGTGACGAAACCGATAAAATAACCAGATTTCAGTTGAATACCGTTACCTTTGGGCTATCTGCAGCTCCATTTTTAGCCATCCGAAGTCTGCATCAGCTCGCACGAGATCACGAAGAACAGTATCCACAAGCTGCTCGAATCTTGTTGCGAGACATGTACGTAGATGACCTTTTGACTGGTTTCGATTCTTTAGCCGACGCTCAATCAATCCAAAGAGAACTCATTGAATGCTTAAAACGAGGCGGTCTTAATATCCGTCAGTGGGCATCTAATGATCCTGAGCTGCTCAGACATCTGCCGAAGGAATCAATTAATCAGAAATTGTTCATCAATGACAACAAAACTCTGAAAACTCTTGGAGTATTTTGGAATTCAGAAACCGACACCATTAACTATTCCCACAAGATTTCAAGCGAGAAAAAACCAGTCACAAAGAGAGAAATACTCTCCGACATTGCATCCATATTTGATCCACTAGGTTTACTAGGCCCAACCACCTTAACTGCGAAACACGTGATGCAGCAACTCTGGGCAGCAGGTATAGAATGGGATGAATCGGTACCCACAAATATTTACACGCAATGGGTCAAGTATTACCAACAACTACCTCTTCTAAATAATATACATTTCAAACGTCACGTAGTAATACATGATATGAGCAATTTAGAGATTCATGGATTCGCCGACGCTAGCAGTATTGCTTACGGAGCCTGCCTTTATGTTAGGTCAACCAATGTGCATGGCCAAATTAAAACGCAACTACTTTGTTCGAGATCTCGAGTGGCTCCACTGAAAACTATCAGTATACCAAGGCTGGAGCTTTGTGCGGCTCTAACACTCGTGGAGCTATACAATTCAGTGCAGAAGGCCATAAGGTTCGATCCTTCACGAGTCGTTCTATGGTCAGACTCAATGATTACCCTACACTGGATCAGTAAATCACCACACCTGTTACAAACCTTTGTGGCTAACAGAGTCACCGAAATCCAGAAGGGGACCAAAAATTGTGAATGGAGGCACATTGGGTCAGCCGATAACCCAGCAGACGCACTCTCCCGAGGTCAGCTACCTGCAGACTTCACTAACAATGCGCTGTGGCAGGTAGGACCCACGTGGTTGAACGGTCCAGAAGAAGAATGGCCGAAGAACTTAGATATTTTTCCAGGGACCGAAGAAGAATTTAAAACCTGCCTCAACATCACCATCGATGAGGGCATCCTCAATAAATTCTCCTGCATTCATAAGGCTGAAAGAATTATTGCCCTCTGTCTACGGTTCATGAAATCATGTCGCAAAAAGACCAACACTCCCAAGGGGCCACTCTCTGTTGACGAGCGGAATGAGGCTAGATTAAAAATGATAAAGATGGCTCAAGTACTTTCCCTTCCCAACGACTTGAAGCAAAGGCCGTCTGATCTCAAGAAAACCAAGCAAAAATACATGTCTCAATTAAACGCATTCATCGACGATCAAGGATTGTGGCGAGTGGGAGGAAGACTACAGCACGCGAATATATTATATGATCAGAAACACCCAATCATATTACCTCAACATAACCATGTTACTGACCTCATCATCAGAGAACATCACTTGTCTCATCTCCATTCCGGAACCCAAACTACGTTATATGCCTTGAGACAACGATACTGGCCTTTGGGTGGGAAAGCACAGATTCGGAAAATAATTTGGCGATGCGTTGAATGCAACAGGGCCAGACCAATCCAGGTCAATTACACAATGGGAAATCTTCCAACATCAAGAGTGACAAGTAGTCCATCAGGAGTATTCCAACATGTAGGAGTGGATTATGCTGGACCGATGTCCATCAAGGAAAGAAAACATCAAAACAGAAAACAGGTGAAGGCTTACGTAGCAATTTTCGTTTGTATGGCCTCAAAGGCTGTTCATCTGGAATTGGTGAGCGATTTGACCAGCATTGGATTCATCGGAGCACTTAGACGTTTTGTCTCACGCAGAGGGAGACCAAGACATATTTATTCTGATAACGGGACAAACTTTGTGGGTGCAAATCGAGAGTTGAAACAAATAATTAAAGAACTCCATCAGCAGAATTTCCACGATCAAGTCAGTCAATACTTGGGAGACCAAGGTATTGATTGGCACTTTTCGCCGCCCTTAAGTCCCAATTTCGGTGGACTCTGGGAAGCGGCCGTAAAATCATTCAAATATCATTTAACTCGAATCACAGGGAATCATTTATTTACTTTTGAAGAATTTAATACTTTAATTATTGAAATAGAAGCAATTTTAAATTCCAGACCCTTAGCTCCTTGTTCATCTGATCCAAACGATTTACGACCACTGACCCCTGGGGACCTAATTATGGGACGACCTCTCACTACTATACCTGAACGAGATCTGACCACCACTCTTTCCAACCGACTTCCGAACTGGGCCCTTGTTCAAAAGATTCGACAAGATTTGTGGAAAAGATGGCATCACGAATATTTAAACCATTTACATGTTCGAAATAAATGGACAAAGGGCGATCACCAGTTGAAGCCAGGATCACTCGTCCTTCTGAGAGATGACAATCTTCCAAGCCTGCGATGGAAATTGGGAAGAATTGTCGAAACACATCCGGGAGACGATAATGTAATCAGAGTTGTAACTGTGAAAACAGATAATGGTAATTTAAAAAGAAATGTACGCAAACTGGCTCCATTGCCAATTGATGTTGATGCATAAGTCGGTTGAACCCCAGTGTTCAACGGCGGGAGTATGTTACGACCAGATGATCGTTTGGCTTATCTTTAACATAATTTAATAATTTTAATTTAGCACATAAGCAACATTAATATTTAATAATATTTCATGTAGTCATGGCTGTAAAGGTTTCGTGCACGTGGGGGCATTTCACGCGCCAGCGAGAGAGAATTTGGGGAAACTCAAATTGAACACGCACAACATTTACCTTTCTGCAATAATCCTCTAATTTATGCCTTTTCCCTGTCTAGAAATCTTAGAATTCTAGACAATTCTTGATTTATGACCCTTTTCCGTTAATAAAACTGGAATGACCCAAAAAACTCTCTCGTTGTCGTCTGAAGTGGTGCCACGTGCATTATAAAAAAAGGGGGCTCAGTCCTCGCGGACTGACCCTTCAAAAAAAAGGGACAGCCAATAAGCAGCAGAAGGAAGACCCCTTCCAATTTCCCTCAAGAAAACTTCGGACACCAAGACGAAACGAGGAGGATTGGAAGGGAAGACATCGGCAGTATTGTCCTTACCGTGTCAATCGACACATAGATATAATTTTTCACACCCCTTTTTCGAGTCAGTATCCGACAGGACAGCCAGTCCCTCAATTCCATAGTTTAAGAGATTAAAGGTGTTATTTTACCTGAAGTGTTTTAAAATATATGTGAGCATTTGTAGAACTAAAACTGTGTTATGTGATTTATTTCAATTACCAGAGAAATTAGTTCATTCAATTAATTTGAGTGAAAACAGATGGTCTCATAGATAATATCTCAAATACGAAAAACGAGTATACCTATTCGTTCCTGAATAACCAAGACAACATATTGACAGAGAAAAAGTTGATACGATCATTGTTGGTACGTCAAAATGGTGGTCCACATTCTCAATTCCCCTCGAAAACCGGCCAGCGGGTAATTGGCGAGTCAAAATGTCGGTCATTTTGCGTTCCTGACATCAAATTACGCTTATAAACACAGCTTTCATGTTGAGTGACGAGTATCCGACTGTCCCTAACGAAAAATTTCGAAGGGAAAGAATCGAAAAGAACCACGGATGGGACTTGGAAAATTTTTTCAACAATCGAGATGGTCTCATAGATAATATCTCAAATACGAAAAACGAGTATACCTGTTCGTTCCTGAATAACCAAGACAACATATTGACAGAGAGAAAGTTGATACGATTATTGTTGATACGTCAAGATGGTTGTCCACATTCTCAATCCCCCTCGAAAACCGGCCAGCGGGTAATTGGCGAGTCAAAATGTCGGTCATTTTGCGTTCCTGACATCAAATTACGCTTATTAACACAGCTTTCATGTTGAGTGACGAGTATCGGACTGTCCCTAACGAAAAATTTCGAAGCGCAAGAATTGAAAAATCCTACGTCATGGGACATGGAAAATTTTTCAACAATCGAGATGGTCACATAGATAATATCTCAAATACGAAAAACGAGTATACCTATTCGTTCCTGAATAACCAAGACAACATATTGACAGAGAAAAAGTTGATGCGATTATTGTTGGTACGTCAAAATGGTTGTCCACATTCTCAATCCCCCTCGAAAACCGGCCAGCGGGTAATTGGCGAGTCAAAATGTCGGTCATTTGGCGTTCCTGACATCAAATTACGCTTATAAACACAGCTTTCATGTTGATTGACGAGTATCCGACTGTCCCTAACGAAAAATTTTGAAGCGAAAGAATTGAAAAATCCTACGTCATGGGACATGGAAAATTTTTCAACAATCGAAATGGTCACATAGAAAATATCTCAAATACGAAAAACGAGTATACCTATTCGTTCCTGAATAACCAAGACAACATATTGACAGAGAAAAAGTTGATGCGATTATTGTTGGTACGTCAAAATGGTTGTCCACATTCTCAATCCCCCTCGAAAACCGGCCAGCGGGTAATTGGCGAGTCAAAATGTCGGTCATTTTGCGTTCCTGACATCAAATTACGCTTATTAACACAGCTTTCATGTTGAGTGACGAGTATCCGACTGTCCCTAACAAAAAATTTCGAAGCGAAATAATCGAGATATCCTACGTCATAGGACATGGAAAATTTTTTCAACAATCGAGATGGTCACATAGATAATATCTCAAATACGAAAAACGAGTATACCTATTCGTTCCTGAATAACCAAGACAACATATTGACAGAGAAAAAGTTGATGCGATTATTGTTGGTACGTCAAAATGGTTGTCCACATTCTCAATCCCCCTCGAAAACCGGCCAGCGGGTAATTGGCGAGTCAAAATGTCGGTCATTTTGCGTTCCTGACATCAAATTACGCTTATAAACACAGCTTTCATGTTGAGTGACGAGTATCCGACTGTCCCTAACGAAAAATTTCGAAGGGAAAGAATCGAAAAGAACCACGGATGGGACTTGGAAAATTTTTTCAACAATCGAGATGGTCTCATAGATAATATCTCAAATACGAAAAACGAGTATACCTGTTCGTTCCTGAATAACCAAGACAACATATTGACAGAGAGAAAGTTGATACGATTATTGTTGATACGTCAAGATGGTTGTCCACATTCTCAATCCCCCTCGAAAACCGGCCAGCGGGTAATTGGCGAGTCAAAATGTCGGTCATTTTGCGTTCCTGACATCAAATTACGCTTATTAACACAGCTTTCATGTTGAGTGACGAGTATCCGACTGTCCCTAACAAAAAATTTCGAAGCGAAATAATCGAGATATCCTACGTCATAGGACATGGAAAATTTTTTCAACAATCGAGATGGTCACATAGATAATATCTCAAATACGAAAAACGAGTATACCTATTCGTTCCTGAATAACCAAGACAACATATTGACAGAGAAAAAGTTGATGCGATTATTGTTGGTACGTCAAAATGGTTGTCCACATTCTCAATCCCCCTCGAAAACCGGCCAGCGGGTAATTGGCGAGTCAAAATGTCGGTCATTTTGCGTTCCTGACATCAAATTACGCTTATAAACACAGTTTTCATGTTGATTGACGAGTATCCGACTGTCCCTAACGAAAAATTTCGAAGCGCAAGAATTGAAAAAGCCTACGTCATGGGACATGGAAAATTTATTCAACAATCGAGATGGTCTCATAGATAATATCTCAAATACGAAAAACGAGTATACCTATTCGTTCCTGAATAACCAAGACAACATATTGACAGAGAAAAAGTTGATACGATCATTGTTGGTACGTCAAAATGGTGGTCCACATTCTCAATTCCCCTCGAAAACCGGCCAGCGGGTAATTGGCGAGTCAAAATGTCGGTCATTTTGCGTTCCTGACATCAAATTACGCTTATAAACACAGCTTTCATGTTGAGTGACGAGTATCCGACTGTCCCTAACGAAAAATTTCGAAGGGAAAGAATCGAAAAGAACCACGGATGGGACTTGGAAAATTTTTTCAACAATCGAGATGGTCTCATAGATAATATCTCAAATACGAAAAACGAGTATACCTGTTCGTTCCTGAATAACCAAGACAACATATTGACAGAGAGAAAGTTGATACGATTATTGTTGATACGTCAAGATGGTTGTCCACATTCTCAATCCCCCTCGAAAACCGGCCAGCGGGTAATTGGCGAGTCAAAATGTCGGTCATTTTGCGTTCCTGACATCAAATTACGCTTATTAACACAGCTTTCATGTTGAGTGACGAGTATCCGACTGTCCCTAACGAAAAATTTTGAAGCGAAAGAATTGAAAAATCCTACGTCATGGGACATGGAAAATTTTTCAACAATCGAAATGGTCACATAGATAATATCTCAAATACGAAAAACGAGTATACCCATTCGTTCCTGAATAACCAAGACAACATATTGACAGAGAGAAAGTTGATACGATTATTGTTGATACGTCAAGATGGTTGTCCACATTCTCAATCCCCCTCGAAAACCGGCCAGCGGGTAATTGGCGAGTCAAAATGTCGGTCATTTTGCGTTCCTGACATCAAATTACGCTTATAAACACAGCTTTCATGTTGAGTGACGAGTATCCGACTGTCCCTAACGAAAAATTTCGAAGGGAAAGAATCGAAAAGAACCACGGATGGGACTTGGAAAATTTTTTCAACAATCGAGATGGTCTCATAGATAATATCTCAAATACGAAAAACGAGTATACCTGTTCGTTCCTGAATAACCAAGACAACATATTGACAGAGAGAAAGTTGATACGATTATTGTTGATACGTCAAGATGGTTGTCCACATTCTCAATCCCCCTCGAAAACCGGCCAGCGGGTAATTGGCGAGTCAAAATGTCGGTCATTTTGCGTTCCTGACATCAAATTACGCTTATTAACACAGCTTTCATGTTGAGTGACGAGTATCCGACTGTCCCTAACGAAAAATTTCGAAGCGCAAGAATTGAAAAATCCTACGTCATGGGACATGGAAAATTTTTCAACAATCGAAATGGTCACATAGATAATATCTCAAATACGAAAAACGAGTATACCTATTCGTTCCTCAATAACCAAGACAACATATTGACAGAGAAAAAGTTGATACGATCATTGTTGGTACGTCAAAATGGTTGTCCACATTCTCAATCCCCCTCGAAAACCGGCCAGCGGGTAATTGGCGAGTCAAAATGTCGGTCATTTTGCGTTCCTGACATCAAATTACGCTTATAAACACAGTTTTCATGTTGATTCACGAGTATCCGACTGTCCCTAACGAAAAATTTCGAAGCGCAAGAATTGAAAAATCCTACGTCATGGGACATGGAAAATTTTTCAACAATCGAAATGGTCACATAGATAATATCTCAAATACGAAAAACGAGTATACCTATTCGTTCCTGAATAACCAAGACAACATATTGACAGAGAAAAAGTTGATACGATCATTGTTGGTACGTCAAAATGGTTGTCCACATTCTCAATCCCCCTCGAAAACCGGCCAGCGGGTAATTGGCGAGTCAAAATGTCGGTCATTTTGCGTTCCTGACATCAAATTACGCTTATAAACACAGCTTTCATGTTGATTGACGAGTATCCGACTGTCCCTAACGAAAAATTTCGAAGCGAAAGAATCGAAAAATCCTACGTCATGGGACATGGAAAATTTTTTCAACAATCGGGATGGTCACATAGATAATATCTCAAATACGAAAAACGAGTATACCTATTCGTTCCTGAATAACCAAGACAACATATTGACAGAGAAAAAGTTGATGCGATTATTGTTCGTACGTCAAAATGGTTGTCCACATTCTCAATCCCCCTCGAAAACCGGCCAGCGGGTAATTGGCGAGTCAAAATGTCGGTCATTTTGCGTTCCTGACATCAAATTACGCTTATAAACACAGCTTTCATGTTGATTGACGAGTATCCGACTGTCCCTAACGAAAAATTTCGAAGGGAAAGCATCGAAAAGAACCACGGATGGGACTTGGAAAATTTTTTCAACAATCGAGATGGTCTCATAGATAATATCTCAAATACGAAAAACGAGTATACCTGTTCGTTCCTGAATAACCAAGACAACATATTGACAGAGAGATAGTTGATACGATTATTGTTGATACGTCAAGATGGTTGTCCACATTCTCAATCCCCCTCGAAAACCGGCCAGCGGGTAATTGGCGAGTCAAAATGTCGGTCATTTTGCGTTCCTGACATCAAATTACGCTTATAAACACAGTTTTCATGTTGATTCACGAGTATCCGACTGTCCCTAACGAAAAATTTCGAAGCGCAAGAATTGAAAAATCCTACGTCATGGGACATGGAAAATTTTTCAACAATCGAAATGGTCACATAGATAATATCTCAAATACGAAAAACGAGTATACCTATTCGTTCCTCAATAACCAAGACAACATATTGACAGAGAAAAAGTTGATACGATCATTGTTGGTACGTCAAAATGGTTGTCCACATTCTCAATCCCCCTCGAAAACCGGCCAGCGGGTAATTGGCGAGTCAAAATGTCGGTCATTTTGCGTTCCTGACATCAAATTACGCTTATAAACACAGTTTTCATGTTGATTCACGAGTATCCGACTGTCCCTAACGAAAAATTTCGAAGCGCAAGAATTGAAAAATCCTACGTCATGGGACATGGAAAATTTTTCAACAATCGAAATGGTCACATAGATAATATCTCAAATACGAAAAACGAGTATACCTATTCGTTCCTGAATAACCAAGACAACATATTGACAGAGAAAAAGTTGATACGATCATTGTTGGTACGTCAAAATGGTTGTCCACATTCTCAATCCCCCTCGAAAACCGGCCAGCGGGTAATTGGCGAGTCAAAATGTCGGTCATTTTGCGTTCCTGACATCAAATTACGCTTATTAACACAGCTTTCATGTTGAGTGACGAGTATCCGACTGTCCCTAACAAAAAATTTCGAAGCGAAATAATCGAGATATCCTACGTCATAGGACATGGAAAATTTTTTCAACAATCAAGATGGTCACATAGATAATATCTCAAATACGAAAAACGAGTATACCTATTCGTTCCTGAATAACCAAGACAACATATTGACAGAGAAAAAGTTGATGCGATTATTGTTGGTACGTCAAAATGGTGGTCCACATTCTCAATTCCCCTCGAAAACCGGCCAGCGGGTAATTGGCGAGTCAAAATGTCGGTCATTTTGCGTTCCTGACATCAAATTACGCTTATAAACACAGCTTTCATGTTGATTGACGAGTATCCGACTGTCCCTAACGAAAAATTTCGAAGGGAAAGCATCGAAAAGAACCACGGATGGGACTTGGAAAATTTTTTCAACAATCGAGATGGTCTCATAGATAATATCTCAAATACGAAAAACGAGTATACCTGTTCGTTCCTGAATAACCAAGACAACATATTGACAGAGAGAAAGTTGATAGGATTATTGTTGATACGTCAAGATGGTTGTCCACATTCTCAATCCCCCTCGAAAACCGGCCAGCGGGTAATTGGCGAGTCAAAATGTCGGTCATTTTGCGTTCCTGACATCAAATTACGCTTATTAACACAGCTTTCATGTTGAGTGACGAGTATCCGACTGTCCCTAACAAAAAATTTCGAAGCGCCATAATCGAGATATCCTACGTCATAGGACATGGAAAATTTTTTCAACAATCAAGATGGTCACATAGATAATATCTCAAATACGAAAAACGAGTATACCTATTCGTTCCTGAATAACCAAGACAACATATTGACAGAGAAAAAGTTGATGCGATTATTGTTGGTACGTCAAAATGGTGGTCCACATTCTCAATTCCCCTCGAAAACCGGCCAGCGGGTAATTGGCGAGTCAAAATGTCGATCATTTTGCGTTCCTGACATCAAATTACGCTTATAAACACAGCTTTCATGTTGATTGACGAGTATCCGACTGTCCCTAACGAAAAATTTCGAAGGGAAAGCATCGAAAAGAACCACGGATGGGACTTGGAAAATTTTTTCAACAATCGAGATGGTCTCATAGATAATATCTCAAATACGAAAAACGAGTATACCTGTTCGTTCCTGAATAACCAAGACAACATATTGACAGAGAGATAGTTGATACGATTATTGTTGATACGTCAAGATGGTTGTCCACATTCTCAATCCCCCTCGAAAACCGGCCAGCGGGTAATTGGCGAGTCAAAATGTCGGTCATTTTGCGTTCCTGACATCAAATTACGCTTATAAACACAGTTTTCATGTTGATTCACGAGTATCCGACTGTCCCTAACGAAAAATTTCGAAGCGCAAGAATTGAAAAATCCTACGTCATGGGACATGGAAAATTTTTCAACAATCGAAATGGTCACATAGATAATATCTCAAATACGAAAAACGAGTATACCTATTCGTTCCTCAATAACCAAGACAACATATTGACAGAGAAAAAGTTGATACGATCATTGTTGGTACGTCAAAATGGTTGTCCACATTCTCAATCCCCCTCGAAAACCGGCCAGCGGGTAATTGGCGAGTCAAAATGTCGGTCATTTTGCGTTCCTGACATCAAATTACGCTTATAAACACAGCTTTCATGTTGATTGACGAGTATCCGACTGTCCCTAACGAAAAATTTCGAAGCGAAAGAATCGAAAAATCCTACGTCATGGGACATGGAAAATTTTTTCAACAATCGGGATGGTCACATAGATAATATCTCAAATACGAAAAACGAGTATACCTATTCGTTCCTGAATAACCAAGACAACATATTGACAGAGAAAAAGTTGATGCGATTATTGTTCGTACGTCAAAATGGTTGTCCACATTCTCAATCCCCCTCGAAAACCGGCCAGCGGGTAATTGGCGAGTCAAAATGTCGGTCATTTTGCGTTCCTGACATCAAATTACGCTTATAAACACAGCTTTCATGTTGATTGACGAGTATCCGACTGTCCCTAACGAAAAATTTCGAAGGGAAAGCATCGAAAAGAACCACGGATGGGACTTGGAAAATTTTTTCAACAATCGAGATGGTCTCATAGATAATATCTCAAATACGAAAAACGAGTATACCTGTTCGTTCCTGAATAACCAAGACAACATATTGACAGAGAGATAGTTGATACGATTATTGTTGATACGTCAAGATGGTTGTCCACATTCTCAATCCCCCTCGAAAACCGGCCAGCGGGTAATTGGCGAGTCAAAATGTCGGTCATTTTGCGTTCCTGACATCAAATTACGCTTATTAACACAGCTTTCATGTTGAGTGACGAGTATCCGACTGTCCCTAACAAAAAATTTCGAAGCGCCATAATCGAGATATCCTACGTCATAGGACATGGAAAATTTTTTCAACAATCAAGATGGTCACATAGATAATATCTCAAATACGAAAAACGAGTATACCTATTCGTTCCTGAATAACCAAGACAACATATTGACAGAGAAAAAGTTGATGCGATTATTGTTGGTACGTCAAAATGGTGGTCCACATTCTCAATTCCCCTCGAAAACCGGCCAGCGGGTAATTGGCGAGTCAAAATGTCGATCATTTTGCGTTCCTGACATCAAATTACGCTTATAAACACAGCTTTCATGTTGATTGACGAGTATCCGACTGTCCCTAACGAAAAATTTCGAAGGGAAAGCATCGAAAAGAACCACGGATGGGACTTGGAAAATTTTTTCAACAATCGAGATGGTCTCATAGATAATATCTCAAATACGAAAAACGAGTATACCTGTTCGTTCCTGAATAACCAAGACAACATATTGACAGAGAGATAGTTGATACGATTATTGTTGATACGTCAAGATGGTTGTCCACATTCTCAATCCCCCTCGAAAACCGGCCAGCGGGTAATTGGCGAGTCAAAATGTCGGTCATTTTGCGTTCCTGACATCAAATTACGCTTATAAACACAGTTTTCATGTTGATTCACGAGTATCCGACTGTCCCTAACGAAAAATTTCGAAGCGCAAGAATTGAAAAATCCTACGTCATGGGACATGGAAAATTTTTCAACAATCGAAATGGTCACATAGATAATATCTCAAATACGAAAAACGAGTATACCTATTCGTTCCTCAATAACCAAGACAACATATTGACAGAGAAAAAGTTGATACGATCATTGTTGGTACGTCAAAATGGTTGTCCACATTCTCAATCCCCCTCGAAAACCGGCCAGCGGGTAATTGGCGAGTCAAAATGTCGGTCATTTTGCGTTCCTGACATCAAATTACGCTTATAAACACAGCTTTCATGTTGATTGACGAGTATCCGACTGTCCCTAACGAAAAATTTCGAAGCGAAAGAATCGAAAAATCCTACGTCATGGGACATGGAAAATTTTTTCAACAATCGGGATGGTCACATAGATAATATCTCAAATACGAAAAACGAGTATACCTATTCGTTCCTGAATAACCAAGACAACATATTGACAGAGAAAAAGTTGATGCGATTATTGTTCGTACGTCAAAATGGTTGTCCACATTCTCAATCCCCCTCGAAAACCGGCCAGCGGGTAATTGGCGAGTCAAAATGTCGGTCATTTTGCGTTCCTGACATCAAATTACGCTTATAAACACAGCTTTCATGTTGATTGACGAGTAACCGACTGTCCCTAACGAAAAATTTCGAAGGGAAAGCATCGAAAAGAACCACGGATGGGACTTGGAAAATTTTTTCAACAATCGAGATGGTCTCATAGATAATATCTCAAATACGAAAAACGAGTATACCTGTTCGTTCCTGAATAACCAAGACAACATATTGACAGAGAGATAGTTGATACGATTATTGTTGATACGTCAAGATGGTTGTCCACATTCTCAATCCCCCTCGAAAACCGGCCAGCGGGTAATTGGCGAGTCAAAATGTCGGTCATTTTGCGTTCCTGACATCAAATTACGCTTATAAACACAGTTTTCATGTTGATTCACGAGTATCCGACTGTCCCTAACGAAAAATTTCGAAGCGCAAGAATTGAAAAATCCTACGTCATGGGACATGGAAAATTTTTCAACAATCGAAATGGTCACATAGATAATATCTCAAATACGAAAAACGAGTATACCTATTCGTTCCTCAATAACCAAGACAACATATTGACAGAGAAAAAGTTGATACGATCATTGTTGGTACGTCAAAATGGTTGTCCACATTCTCAATCCCCCTCGAAAACCGGCCAGCGGGTAATTGGCGAGTCAAAATGTCGGTCATTTTGCGTTCCTGACATCAAATTACGCTTATAAACACAGTTTTCATGTTGATTCACGAGTATCCGACTGTCCCTAACGAAAAATTTCGAAGCGCAAGAATTGAAAAATCCTACGTCATGGGACATGGAAAATTTTTCAACAATCGAAATGGTCACATAGATAATATCTCAAATACGAAAAACGAGTATACCTATTCGTTCCTGAATAACCAAGACAACATATTGACAGAGAAAAAGTTGATACGATCATTGTTGGTACGTCAAAATGGTTGTCCACATTCTCAATCCCCCTCGAAAACCGGCCAGCGGGTAATTGGCGAGTCAAAATGTCGGTCATTTTGCGTTCCTGACATCAAATTACGCTTATTAACACAGCTTTCATGTTGAGTGACGAGTATCCGACTGTCCCTAACAAAAAATTTCGAAGCGAAATAATCGAGATATCCTACGTCATAGGACATGGAAAATTTTTTCAACAATCAAGATGGTCACATAGATAATATCTCAAATACGAAAAACGAGTATACCTATTCGTTCCTGAATAACCAAGACAACATATTGACAGAGAAAAAGTTGATGCGATTATTGTTGGTACGTCAAAATGGTGGTCCACATTCTCAATTCCCCTAGAAAACCGGCCAGCGGGTAATTGGCGAGTCAAAATGTCGGTCATTTTGCGTTCCTGACATCAAATTACGCTTATAAACACAGCTTTCATGTTGATTGACGAGTATCCGACTGTCCCTAACGAAAAATTTCGAAGGGAAAGCATCGAAAAGAACCACGGATGGGACTTGGAAAATTTTTTCAACAATCGAGATGGTCTCATAGATAATATCTCAAATACGAAAAACGAGTATACCTGGTCGTTCCTGAATAACCAAGACAACATATTGACAGAGAGAAAGTTGATAGGATTATTGTTGATACGTCAAGATGGTTGTCCACATTCTCAATCCCCCTCGAAAACCGGCCAGCGGGTCATTGGCGAGTCAAAATGTCGGTCATTTTGCGTTCCTGACATCAAATTACGCTTATTAACACAGCTTTCATGTTGAGTGACGAGTATCCGACTGTCCCTAACAAAAAATTTCGAAGCGCCATAATCGAGATATCCTACGTCATAGGACATGGAAAATTTTTTCAACAATCAAGATGGTCACATAGATAATATCTCAAATACGAAAAACGAGTATACCTATTCGTTCCTGAATAACCAAGACAACATATTGACAGAGAAAAAGTTGATGCGATTATTGTTGGTACGTCAAAATGGTGGTCCACATTCTCAATTCCCCTCGAAAACCGGCCAGCGGGTAATTGGCGAGTCAAAATGTCGATCATTTTGCGTTCCTGACATCAAATTACGCTTATAAACACAGCTTTCATGTTGATTGACGAGTATCCGACTGTCCCTAACGAAAAATTTCGAAGGGAAAGCATCGAAAAGAACCACGGATGGGACTTGGAAAATTTTTTCAACAATCGAGATGGTCTCATAGATAATATCTCAAATACGAAAAACGAGTATACCTGTTCGTTCCTGAATAACCAAGACAACATATTGACAGAGAGATAGTTGATACGATTATTGTTGATACGTCAAGATGGTTGTCCACATTCTCAATCCCCCTCGAAAACCGGCCAGCGGGTAATTGGCGAGTCAAAATGTCGGTCATTTTGCGTTCCTGACATCAAATTACGCTTATAAACACAGTTTTCATGTTGATTCACGAGTATCCGACTGTCCCTAACGAAAAATTTCGAAGCGCAAGAATTGAAAAATCCTACGTCATGGGACATGGAAAATTTTTCAACAATCGAAATGGTCACATAGATAATATCTCAAATACGAAAAACGAGTATACCTATTCGTTCCTCAATAACCAAGACAACATATTGACAGAGAAAAAGTTGATACGATCATTGTTGGTACGTCAAAATGGTTGTCCACATTCTCAATCCCCCTCGAAAACCGGCCAGCGGGTAATTGGCGAGTCAAAATGTCGGTCATTTTGCGTTCCTGACATCAAATTACGCTTATAAACACAGCTTTCATGTTGATTGACGAGTATCCGACTGTCCCTAACGAAAAATTTCGAAGCGAAAGAATCGAAAAATCCTACGTCATGGGACATGGAAAATTTTTTCAACAATCGAGATGGTCACATAGATAATATCTCAAATACGAAAAACGAGTATACCTATTCGTTCCTGAATAACCAAGACAACATATTGACAGAGAAAAAGTTGATGCGATTATTGTTCGTACGTCAAAATGGTTGTCCACATTCTCAATCCCCCTCGAAAACCGGCCAGCGGGTAATTGGCGAGTCAAAATGTCGGTCATTTTGCGTTCCTGACATCAAATTACGCTTATAAACACAGTTTTCATGTTGATTCACGAGTATCCGACTGTCCCTAACGAAAAATTTCGAAGCGCAAGAATTGAAAAATCCTACGTCATGGGACATGGAAAATTTTTCAACAATCGAAATGGTCACATAGATAATATCTCAAATACGAAAAACGAGTATACCTATTCGTTCCTGAATAACCAAGACAACATATTGACAGAGAAAAAGTTGATACGATCATTGTTGGTACGTCAAAATGGTTGTCCACATTCTCAATCCCCCTCGAAAACCGGCCAGCGGGTAATTGGCGAGTCAAAATGTCGGTCATTTTGCGTTCCTGACATCAAATTACGCTTATAAACACAGCTTTCATGTTGATTGACGAGTATCCGACTGTCCCTAACGAAAAATTTCGAAGCGAAAGAATCGAAAAATCCTACGTCATGGGACATGGAAAATTTTTTCAACAATCGGGATGGTCACATAGATAATATCTCAAATACGAAAAACGAGTATACCTATTCGTTCCTGAATAACCAAGACAACATATTGACAGAGAAAAAGTTGATGCGATTATTGTTCGTACGTCAAAATGGTTGTCCACATTCTCAATCCCCCTCGAAAACCGGCCAGCGGGTAATTGGCGAGTCAAAATGTCGGTCATTTTGCGTTCCTGACATCAAATTACGCTTATAAACACAGCTTTCATGTTGATTGACGAGTATCCGACTGTCCCTAACGAAAAATTTCGAAGCGAAAGAATCGAAAAATCCTACGTCATGGGACATGGAAAATTTTTTCAACAATCGGGATGGTCACATAGATAATATCTCAAATACGAAAAACGAGTATACCTATTCGTTCCTGAATAACCAAGACAACATATTGACAGAGAAAAAGTTGATACGATCATTGTTGGTACGTCAAAATGGTTGTCCACATTCTCAATCCCCCTCGAAAACCGGCCAGCGGGTAATTGGCGAGTCAAAATGTCGGTCATTTTGCGTTCCTGACATCAAATTACGCTTATTAACACAGCTTTCATGTTGAGTGACGAGTATCCGACTGTCCCTAACAAAAAATTTCGAAGCGAAATAATCGAGATATCCTACGTCATAGGACATGGAAAATTTTTTCAACAATCGGGATGGTCACATAGATAATATCTCAAATACGAAAAACGAGTATACCTATTCGTTCCTGAATAACCAAGACAACATATTGACAGAGAAAAAGTTGATGCGATTATTGTTCGTACGTCAAAATGGTTGTCCACATTCTCAATCCCCCTCGAAAACCGGCCAGCGGGTAATTGGCGAGTCAAAATGTCGGTCATTTTGCGTTCCTGACATCAAATTACGCTTATAAACACAGCTTTCATGTTGATTGACGAGTAACCGACTGTCCCTAACGAAAAATTTCGAAGCGCAAGAATTGAAAAATCCTACGTCATGTGACATGGAAAATTTTTCAACAATCGAAATGGTCACATAGATAATATCTCAAATACGAAAAACGAGTATACCCATTCGTTCCTGAATAACCAAGACAACATATTGACAGAGAAAAAGTTGATACGATCATTGTTGGTACGTCAAAATGGTGGTCCACATTCTCAATTCCCCTCGAAAACCGGCCAGCGGGTAATTGGCGAGTCAAAATGTCGGTCATTTTGCGTTCCTGACATCAAATTACGCTTATAAACACAGCTTTCATGTTGATTGACGAGTATCCGACTGTCCCTAACGAAAAATTTCGAAGGGAAAGCATCGAAAAGAACCACGGATGGGACTTGGAAAATTTTTTCAACAATCGAGATGGTCTCATAGATAATATCTCAAATACGAAAAACGAGTATACCTATTCGTTCCTGAATAACCAAGACAACATATTGACAGAGAAAAAGTTGATACGATCATTGTTGGTACGTCAAAATGGTGGTCCACATTCTCAATTCCCCTCGAAAACCGGCCAGCGGGTAATTGGCGAGTCAAAATGTCGGTCATTTTGCGTTCCTGACATCAAATTACGCTTATAAACACAGTTTTCATGTTGATTGACGAGTATCCGACTGTCCCTAACGAAAAATTTCGAAGCGCAAGAATTGAAAAATCCTACGTCATGGGACATGGAAAATTTTTCAACAATCGAGATGGTCACATAGATAATATCTCAAATACGAAAAACGAGTATACCTATTCGTTCCTGAATAACCAAGACAACATATTGACAGAGAAAAAGTTGATGCGATTATTGTTGGTACGTCAAAATGGTTGTCCACATTCTCAATCCCCCTCGAAAACCGGCCAGCGGGTAATTGGCGAGTCAAAATGTCGGTCATTTTGCGTTCCTGACATCAAATTACGCTTATTAACACAGCTTTCATGTTGAGTGACGAGTATCCGACTGTCCCTAACAAAAAATTTCGAAGCGAAATAATCGAGATATCCTACGTCATAGGACATGGAAAATTTTTTCAACAATCGAGATGGTCACATAGATAATATCTCAAATACGAAAAACGAGTATACCTATTCGTTCCTGAATAACCAAGACAACATATTGACAGAGAAAAAGTTGATGCGATTATTGTTGGTACGTCAAAATGGTTGTCCACATTCTCAATCCCCCTCGAAAACCGGCCAGCGGGTAATTGGCGAGTCAAAATGTCGGTCATTTTGCGTTCCTGACATCAAATTACGCTTATAAACACAGCTTTCATGTTGAGTGACGAGTATCCGACTGTCCCTAACGAAAAATTTCGAAGGGAAAGAATCGAAAAGAACCACGGATGGGACTTGGAAAATTTTTTCAACAATCGAGATGGTCTCATAGATAATATCTCAAATACGAAAAACGAGTATACCTGTTCGTTCCTGAATAACCAAGACAACATATTGACAGAGAGAAAGTTGATACGATTATTGTTGATACGTCAAGATGGTTGTCCACATTCTCAATCCCCCTCGAAAACCGGCCAGCGGGTAATTGGCGAGTCAAAATGTCGGTCATTTTGCGTTCCTGACATCAAATTACGCTTATTAACACAGCTTTCATGTTGAGTGACGAGTATCCGACTGTCCCTAACAAAAAATTTCGAAGCGAAATAATCGAGATATCCTACGTCATAGGACATGGAAAATTTTTTCAACAATCGAGATGGTCACATAGATAATATCTCAAATACGAAAAACGAGTATACCTATTCGTTCCTGAATAACCAAGACAACATATTGACAGAGAAAAAGTTGATGCGATTATTGTTGGTACGTCAAAATGGTTGTCCACATTCTCAATCCCCCTCGAAAACCGGCCAGCGGGTAATTGGCGAGTCAAAATGTCGGTCATTTTGCGTTCCTGACATCAAATTACGCTTATAAACACAGTTTTCATGTTGATTGACGAGTATCCGACTGTCCCTAACGAAAAATTTCGAAGCGCAAGAATTGAAAAAGCCTACGTCATGGGACATGGAAAATTTATTCAACAATCGAGATGGTCTCATAGATAATATCTCAAATACGAAAAACGAGTATACCTATTCGTTCCTGAATAACCAAGACAACATATTGACAGAGAAAAAGTTGATACGATCATTGTTGGTACGTCAAAATGGTGGTCCACATTCTCAATTCCCCTCGAAAACCGGCCAGCGGGTAATTGGCGAGTCAAAATGTCGGTCATTTTGCGTTCCTGACATCAAATTACGCTTATAAACACAGCTTTCATGTTGAGTGACGAGTATCCGACTGTCCCTAACGAAAAATTTCGAAGGGAAAGAATCGAAAAGAACCACGGATGGGACTTGGAAAATTTTTTCAACAATCGAGATGGTCTCATAGATAATATCTCAAATACGAAAAACGAGTATACCTGTTCGTTCCTGAATAACCAAGACAACATATTGACAGAGAGAAAGTTGATACGATTATTGTTGATACGTCAAGATGGTTGTCCACATTCTCAATCCCCCTCGAAAACCGGCCAGCGGGTAATTGGCGAGTCAAAATGTCGGTCATTTTGCGTTCCTGACATCAAATTACGCTTATTAACACAGCTTTCATGTTGAGTGACGAGTATCGGACTGTCCCTAACGAAAAATTTCGAAGCGCAAGAATTGAAAAATCCTACGTCATGGGACATGGAAAATTTTTCAACAATCGAGATGGTCACATAGATAATATCTCAAATACGAAAAACGAGTATACCTATTCGTTCCTGAATAACCAAGACAACATATTGACAGAGAAAAAGTTGATGCGATTATTGTTGGTACGTCAAAATGGTTGTCCACATTCTCAATCCCCCTCGAAAACCGGCCAGCGGGTAATTGGCGAGTCAAAATGTCGGTCATTTGGCGTTCCTGACATCAAATTACGCTTATAAACACAGCTTTCATGTTGATTGACGAGTATCCGACTGTCCCTAACGAAAAATTTTGAAGCGAAAGAATTGAAAAATCCTACGTCATGGGACATGGAAAATTTTTCAACAATCGAAATGGTCACATAGAAAATATCTCAAATACGAAAAACGAGTATACCTATTCGTTCCTGAATAACCAAGACAACATATTGACAGAGAAAAAGTTGATGCGATTATTGTTGGTACGTCAAAATGGTTGTCCACATTCTCAATTCCCCTCGAAAACCGGCCAGCGGGTAATTGGCGAGTCAAAATGTCGGTCATTTTGCGTTCCTGACATCAAATTACGCTTATTAACACAGCTTTCATGTTGAGTGACGAGTATCCGACTGTCCCTAACAAAAAATTTCGAAGCGAAATAATCGAGATATCCTACGTCATAGGACATGGAAAATTTTTTCAACAATCGAGATGGTCACATAGATAATATCTCAAATACGAAAAACGAGTATACCTATTCGTTCCTGAATAACCAAGACAACATATTGACAGAGAAAAAGTTGATGCGATTATTGTTGGTACGTCAAAATGGTTGTCCACATTCTCAATCCCCCTCGAAAACCGGCCAGCGGGTAATTGGCGAGTCAAAATGTCGGTCATTTTGCGTTCCTGACATCAAATTACGCTTATAAACACAGCTTTCATGTTGAGTGACGAGTATCCGACTGTCCCTAACGAAAAATTTCGAAGGGAAAGAATCGAAAAGAACCACGGATGGGACTTGGAAAATTTTTTCAACAATCGAGATGGTCTCATAGATAATATCTCAAATACGAAAAACGAGTATACCTGTTCGTTCCTGAATAACCAAGACAACATATTGACAGAGAGAAAGTTGATACGATTATTGTTGATACGTCAAGATGGTTGTCCACATTCTCAATCCCCCTCGAAAACCGGCCAGCGGGTAATTGGCGAGTCAAAATGTCGGTCATTTTGCGTTCCTGACATCAAATTACGCTTATTAACATAGCTTTCATGTTGAGTGACGAGTATCCGACTGTCCCTAACAAAAAATTTCGAAGCGAAATAATCGAGATATCCTACGTCATAGGACATGGAAAATTTTTTCAACAATCGAGATGGTCACATAGATAATATCTCAAATACGAAAAACGAGTATACCTATTCGTTCCTGAATAACCAAGACAACATATTGACAGAGAAAAAGTTGATGCGATTATTGTTGGTACGTCAAAATGGTTGTCCACATTCTCAATCCCCCTCGAAAACCGGCCAGCGGGTAATTGGCGAGTCAAAATGTCGGTCATTTTGCGTTCCTGACATCAAATTACGCTTATAAACACAGTTTTCATGTTGATTGACGAGTATCCGACTGTCCCTAACGAAAAATTTCGAAGCGCAAGAATTGAAAAAGCCTACGTCATGGGACATGGAAAATTTATTCAACAATCGAGATGGTCTCATAGATAATATCTCAAATACGAAAAACGAGTATACCTATTCGTTCCTGAATAACCAAGACAACATATTGACAGAGAAAAAGTTGATACGATCATTGTTGGTACGTCAAAATGGTGGTCCACATTCTCAATCCCCCTCGAAAACCGGCCAGCGGGTAATTGGCGAGTCAAAATGTCGGTCATTTTGCGTTCCTGACATCAAATTACGCTTATTAACACAGCTTTCATGTTGAGTGACGAGTATCCGACTGTCCCTAACAAAAAATTTCGAAGCGAAATAATCGAGATATCCTACGTCATAGGACATGGAAAATTTTTTCAACAATCGAGATGGTCACATAGATAATATCTCAAATACGAAAAACGAGTATACCTATTCGTTCCTGAATAACCAAGACAACATATTGACAGAGAAAAAGTTGATGCGATTATTGTTGGTACGTCAAAATGGTTGTCCACATTCTCAATCCCCCTCGAAAACCGGCCAGCGGGTAATTGGCGAGTCAAAATGTCGGTCATTTTGCGTTCCTGACATCAAATTACGCTTATAAACACAGTTTTCATGTTGATTGACGAGTATCCGACTGTCCCTAACGAAAAATTTCGAAGCGCAAGAATTGAAAAAGCCTACGTCATGGGACATGGAAAATTTATTCAACAATCGAGATGGTGTTACGACCAGATGATCGTTTGGCTTATCTTTAACATAATTTAATAATTTTAATTTAGCACATAAGCAACATTAATATTTAATAATATTTCATGTAGTCATGGCTGTAAAGGTTTCGTGCACGTGGGGGCATTTCACGCGCCAGCGAGAGAGAATTTGGGGAAACTCAAATTGAACACGCACAACATTTACCTTTCTGCAATAATCCTCTAATTTATGCCTTTTCCCTGTCTAGAAATCTTAGAATTCTAGACAATTCTTGATTTATGACCCTTTTCCGTTAATAAAACTGGAATGACCCAAAAAACTCTCTCGTTGTCGTCTGAAGTGGTGCCACGTGCATTATAAAAAAAGGGGGCTCAGTCCTCGCGGACTGACCCTTCAAAAAAAAGGGACAGCCAATAAGCAGCAGAAGGAAGACCCCTTCCAATTTCCCTCAAGAAAACTTCGGACACCAAGACGAAACGAGGAGGATTGGAAGGGAAGACATCGGCAGTATTGTCCTTACCGTGTCAATCGACACATAGATATAATTTTTCACACCCCTTTTTCGAGTCAGTATCCGACAGGACAGCCAGTCCCTCAATTCCATAGTTTAAGAGATTAAAGGTGTTATTTTACCTGAAGTGTTTTAAAATATATGTGAGCATTTGTAGAACTAAAACTGTGTTATGTGATTTATTTCAATTACCAGAGAAATTAGTTCATTCAATTAATTTGAGTGAAAACATATGGTCCTTCGAGCCGGATAGACGGCGAACAATTAATTATCAAGTGAACACTCCTCAATAACTTGTGAAGTGAAGTGAAAAAGCCTTACAATGGCAAGTGCAACAGGAAAAGAAATTAAAGGCATTTTGAGAAAAATCCAAGCCTTCAAAGGTCAGACTACATCGGTACACTCGTTCCTCAAATTATACAAGAATCGCGATCCCTTGGACGGGAAATTAGAAGAACGCATTACTAAATACAAAGAAAAATACGCAGAAATCGAAGAAACAATAAAAAGACTCGAAGAACTTGACCCTGACAATGATCATCATCCAGCCGATTTGAAGTATAATCTCGAGAGTGATTTCAACCTCAATGTTGCAGAGTACGAGTCTCAGGTAGCCACTGCCAAAAATGATCGTTCAAACATCTCGGAAGCAAGCAGTGAAGAAAACAAGATAAAAATGCGTAAGGTTAAACTTCCTGATGCTAAACCACCAAAATTCAATGGAGAATTCGAAAATTGGTTGTGTTTTAAAGCTGAATTCGAAGCGCTCATACACAATCGTGAAGACATAAGCAAGGTGGATAAAATGTCGTATCTTCGTTCATCATTAACCGGAGCAGCCTATGAGAAAATCAAAATGATGAGCATCTCCACAGACAACTATGACCGTGCTTGGAACCTCTTGATTGATACCTATTCCGATGTACGTATCCTAATTGGTAGGCACTTAAAATTGCTTTTGGCGTTACCCGCACAAGATAAAGAAACAGCATCTGGAATCTCTCAATTGGTTGATACTACCAGACAACACCTGGAAATATTAGAAAGTATGGATGTTAGAATCGCAGATCAGACTATCGTTGCTCTTCTGGAAATGAAATTGCACAGAACTACAGCCGAAGCATGGGACGAAAAACTCGTTCAAGGTGTTTATCCAAAATCCAAGAAATTATTGAAATTTCTTTCACAACGAGCAACACGTTTGACCAATCGTAGCACCGGAACATCATCACAAAATAACAAAATCGAAGAATTTAAATCTCATGAAGCTAAAAAACCATTCAAGAGGAATCACGCTCAAGCATTCTTCGCCAACAGTGATAAAAAGTGCACGTTATGTGATGAGAGACTTCATCCCTTATACAAATGCAATACATTTAAACGTATGAAAATCGATGCCCGGGTGAGTACAGTGGAGACAGGAGGTTTCTGCAAGAATTGCCTTCGCAATAACCACAAAACGACTGATTGCAACATAAAACGAGGATGTCTACTCTGTGACGGAAACCACAACACACTGATCCATGTCGATCGCTCTGACGGTACCAGCGAGAATCTAAAAAATAATGAAAATTGACAACTAACCACCGGAATGGATCAACAGATAACCCTCATTGGAGCTCATCCCAGCAATCAGATTCTGCTCACAGCCGTGGCCAACGTATCTAACAATCGTCGCAGCCCAGTTGCAGGACGAATACTTCTGGATACAGGTTCAACATCAAACTTCATCACCAACAGCTTTGCTGAGAAATTGAACATTCCAAGGGAAAGATGCTCCATTCCGGTAGGTACGCTCAATGGACTTACTACTTACACAAAGTGGAAATTGAAGATTTCTGTACAATCTCGGGACGGTAAATATCAGGGCAAATTCGATTGTTTAACGATCCCTTCAATTTCACAATTCGTCCCGGTCAGACCGATTCCTAAAAACCTAATAGAGATACCAAAAAATATAAAGTTGTCAGATCCTGAATTTTATAAACCTGCACCAATTGATATCCTTCTTGGATCCGGTCCAACGCTGTCACTATTATGTATTGGACAGATTAAAATGCACAATCAGGGTAGGTCGAATTTATATTTACAAAAGACTCAATTAGGTTGGGTGATTGGAGGCGATAGCAGTGCATGCAATGAAGAAATTCCCCGACAGGTCCACCACGTACAGCTTCACAACATGCTGTCGAAATTCTGGGAGATAGAGGAAGGCCCAAAAAGGACATATCCATCCCCAGAAGAGATCGCAGCAGAAGAGCATTTTCGAAAATACGTGAGTAGAGACCAGTCAGGGAAATATATTGTAGCTCTGCCATTCAATGAAAAAAAGGTCAAACTGGGTCAGTCCATAGAGATTGCGCAAAAAAGACTAAATAGCCTAGAAAACAAATTCAAAAAGAATCCTAGTATTCGTCGAGCTTATGAAGAGGTAATCAATGAGTACATAACATTAGGACACATGACGAAAGCGTCAGAAGAAAATCCTGAGGGCCTTTTTCTGCCCCATCACGCAGTCATAAAAGAGACCAGTATTACAACTAAATTACGAGTTGTTTTCGATGGCTCTGCGAAAACGTCATCTGGAGTCTCACTCAACGAGGCATTGATGATTGGTCCAACAATTCAAGACGATCTTTTTTCTCTCGTACTCAGATTTCGATTTCATAAATATGTATTAACCGGCGACATCGAGAAAATGTACCGTCAATTTTGGGTACGAGAAGAAGATCGAAAATATCAACAAATTTTATGGCGTGACGAAACCGATAAAATAACCAGATTTCAGTTGAATACCGTTACCTTTGGGCTATCTGCAGCTCCATTTTTAGCCATCCGAAGTCTGCATCAGCTCGCACGAGATCACGAAGAACAGTATCCACAAGCTGCTCGAATCTTGTTGCGAGACATGTACGTAGATGACCTTTTGACTGGTTTCGATTCTTTAGCCGACGCTCAATCAATCCAAAGAGAACTCATTGAATGCTTAAAACGAGGCGGTCTTAATATCCGTCAGTGGGCATCTAATGATCCTGAGCTGCTCAGACATCTGCCGAAGGAATCAATTAATCAGAAATTGTTCATCAATGACAACAAAACTCTGAAAACTCTTGGAGTATTTTGGAATTCAGAAACCGACACCATTAACTATTCCCACAAGATTTCAAGCGAGAAAAAACCAGTCACAAAGAGAGAAATACTCTCCGACATTGCATCCATATTTGATCCACTAGGTTTACTAGGCCCAACCACCTTAACTGCGAAACACGTGATGCAGCAACTCTGGGCAGCAGGTATAGAATGGGATGAATCGGTACCCACAAATATTTACACGCAATGGGTCAAGTATTACCAACAACTACCTCTTCTAAATAATATACATTTCAAACGTCACGTAGTAATACATGATATGAGCAATTTAGAGATTCATGGATTCGCCGACGCTAGCAGTATTGCTTACGGAGCCTGCCTTTATGTTAGGTCAACCAATGTGCATGGCCAAATTAAAACGCAACTACTTTGTTCGAGATCTCGAGTGGCTCCACTGAAAACTATCAGTATACCAAGGCTGGAGCTTTGTGCGGCTCTAACACTCGTGGAGCTATACAATTCAGTGCAGAAGGCCATAAGGTTCGATCCTTCACGAGTCGTTCTATGGTCAGACTCAATGATTACCCTACACTGGATCAGTAAATCACCACACCTGTTACAAACCTTTGTGGCTAACAGAGTCACCGAAATCCAGAAGGGGACCAAAAATTGTGAATGGAGGCACATTGGGTCAGCCGATAACCCAGCAGACGCACTCTCCCGAGGTCAGCTACCTGCAGACTTCACTAACAATGCGCTGTGGCAGGTAGGACCCACGTGGTTGAACGGTCCAGAAGAAGAATGGCCGAAGAACTTAGATATTTTTCCAGGGACCGAAGAAGAATTTAAAACCTGCCTCAACATCACCATCGATGAGGGCATCCTCAATAAATTCTCCTGCATTCATAAGGCTGAAAGAATTATTGCCCTCTGTCTACGGTTCATGAAATCATGTCGCAAAAAGACCAACACTCCCAAGGGGCCACTCTCTGTTGACGAGCGGAATGAGGCTAGATTAAAAATGATAAAGATGGCTCAAGTACTTTCCCTTCCCAACGACTTGAAGCAAAGGCCGTCTGATCTCAAGAAAACCAAGCAAAAATACATGTCTCAATTAAACGCATTCATCGACGATCAAGGATTGTGGCGAGTGGGAGGAAGACTACAGCACGCGAATATATTATATGATCAGAAACACCCAATCATATTACCTCAACATAACCATGTTACTGACCTCATCATCAGAGAACATCACTTGTCTCATCTCCATTCCGGAACCCAAACTACGTTATATGCCTTGAGACAACGATACTGGCCTTTGGGTGGGAAAGCACAGATTCGGAAAATAATTTGGCGATGCGTTGAATGCAACAGGGCCAGACCAATCCAGGTCAATTACACAATGGGAAATCTTCCAACATCAAGAGTGACAAGTAGTCCATCAGGAGTATTCCAACATGTAGGAGTGGATTATGCTGGACCGATGTCCATCAAGGAAAGAAAACATCAAAACAGAAAACAGGTGAAGGCTTACGTAGCAATTTTCGTTTGTATGGCCTCAAAGGCTGTTCATCTGGAATTGGTGAGCGATTTGACCAGCATTGGATTCATCGGAGCACTTAGACGTTTTGTCTCACGCAGAGGGAGACCAAGACATATTTATTCTGATAACGGGACAAACTTTGTGGGTGCAAATCGAGAGTTGAAACAAATAATTAAAGAACTCCATCAGCAGAATTTCCACGATCAAGTCAGTCAATACTTGGGAGACCAAGGTATTGATTGGCACTTTTCGCCGCCCTTAAGTCCCAATTTCGGTGGACTCTGGGAAGCGGCCGTAAAATCATTCAAATATCATTTAACTCGAATCACAGGGAATCATTTATTTACTTTTGAAGAATTTAATACTTTAATTATTGAAATAGAAGCAATTTTAAATTCCAGACCCTTAGCTCCTTGTTCATCTGATCCAAACGATTTACGACCACTGACCCCTGGGGACCTAATTATGGGACGACCTCTCACTACTATACCTGAACGAGATCTGACCACCACTCTTTCCAACCGACTTCCGAACTGGGCCCTTGTTCAAAAGATTCGACAAGATTTGTGGAAAAGATGGCATCACGAATATTTAAACCATTTACATGTTCGAAATAAATGGACAAAGGGCGATCACCAGTTGAAGCCAGGATCACTCGTCCTTCTGAGAGATGACAATCTTCCAAGCCTGCGATGGAAATTGGGAAGAATTGTCGAAACACATCCGGGAGACGATAATGTAATCAGAGTTGTAACTGTGAAAACAGATAATGGTAATTTAAAAAGAAATGTACGCAAACTGGCTCCATTGCCAATTGATGTTGATGCATAAGTCGGTTGAACCCCAGTGTTCAACGGCGGGAGTATGTTACGACCAGATGATCGTTTGGCTTATCTTTAACATAATTTAATAATTTTAATTTAGCACATAAGCAACATTAATATTTAATAATATTTCATGTAGTCATGGCTGTAAAGGTTTCGTGCACGTGGGGGCATTTCACGCGCCAGCGAGAGAGAATTTGGGGAAACTCAAATTGAACACGCACAACATTTACCTTTCTGCAATAATCCTCTAATTTATGCCTTTTCCCTGTCTAGAAATCTTAGAATTCTAGACAATTCTTGATTTATGACCCTTTTCCGTTAATAAAACTGGAATGACCCAAAAAACTCTCTCGTTGTCGTCTGAAGTGGTGCCACGTGCATTATAAAAAAAGGGGGCTCAGTCCTCGCGGACTGACCCTTCAAAAAAAAGGGACAGCCAATAAGCAGCAGAAGGAAGACCCCTTCCAATTTCCCTCAAGAAAACTTCGGACACCAAGACGAAACGAGGAGGATTGGAAGGGAAGACATCGGCAGTATTGTCCTTACCGTGTCAATCGACACATAGATATAATTTTTCACACCCCTTTTTCGAGTCAGTATCCGACAGGACAGCCAGTCCCTCAATTCCATAGTTTAAGAGATTAAAGGTGTTATTTTACCTGAAGTGTTTTAAAATATATGTGAGCATTTGTAGAACTAAAACTGTGTTATGTGATTTATTTCAATTACCAGAGAAATTAGTTCATTCAATTAATTTGAGTGAAAACAGATGGTCTCATAGATAATATCTCAAATACGAAAAACGAGTATACCTATTCGTTCCTGAATAACCAAGACAACATATTGACAGAGAAAAAGTTGATACGATCATTGTTGGTACGTCAAAATGGTGGTCCACATTCTCAATTCCCCTCGAAAACCGGCCAGCGGGTAATTGGCGAGTCAAAATGTCGGTCATTTTGCGTTCCTGACATCAAATTACGCTTATAAACACAGCTTTCATGTTGAGTGACGAGTATCCGACTGTCCCTAACGAAAAATTTCGAAGGGAAAGAATCGAAAAGAACCACGGATGGGACTTGGAAAATTTTTTCAACAATCGAGATGGTCTCATAGATAATATCTCAAATACGAAAAACGAGTATACCTGTTCGTTCCTGAATAACCAAGACAACATATTGACAGAGAGAAAGTTGATACGATTATTGTTGATACGTCAAGATGGTTGTCCACATTCTCAATCCCCCTCGAAAACCGGCCAGCGGGTAATTGGCGAGTCAAAATGTCGGTCATTTTGCGTTCCTGACATCAAATTACGCTTATTAACACAGCTTTCATGTTGAGTGACGAGTATCGGACTGTCCCTAACGAAAAATTTCGAAGCGCAAGAATTGAAAAATCCTACGTCATGGGACATGGAAAATTTTTCAACAATCGAGATGGTCACATAGATAATATCTCAAATACGAAAAACGAGTATACCTATTCGTTCCTGAATAACCAAGACAACATATTGACAGAGAAAAAGTTGATGCGATTATTGTTGGTACGTCAAAATGGTTGTCCACATTCTCAATCCCCCTCGAAAACCGGCCAGCGGGTAATTGGCGAGTCAAAATGTCGGTCATTTGGCGTTCCTGACATCAAATTACGCTTATAAACACAGCTTTCATGTTGATTGACGAGTATCCGACTGTCCCTAACGAAAAATTTTGAAGCGAAAGAATTGAAAAATCCTACGTCATGGGACATGGAAAATTTTTCAACAATCGAAATGGTCACATAGAAAATATCTCAAATACGAAAAACGAGTATACCTATTCGTTCCTGAATAACCAAGACAACATATTGACAGAGAAAAAGTTGATGCGATTATTGTTGGTACGTCAAAATGGTTGTCCACATTCTCAATCCCCCTCGAAAACCGGCCAGCGGGTAATTGGCGAGTCAAAATGTCGGTCATTTTGCGTTCCTGACATCAAATTACGCTTATTAACACAGCTTTCATGTTGAGTGACGAGTATCCGACTGTCCCTAACAAAAAATTTCGAAGCGAAATAATCGAGATATCCTACGTCATAGGACATGGAAAATTTTTTCAACAATCGAGATGGTCACATAGATAATATCTCAAATACGAAAAACGAGTATACCTATTCGTTCCTGAATAACCAAGACAACATATTGACAGAGAAAAAGTTGATGCGATTATTGTTGGTACGTCAAAATGGTTGTCCACATTCTCAATCCCCCTCGAAAACCGGCCAGCGGGTAATTGGCGAGTCAAAATGTCGGTCATTTTGCGTTCCTGACATCAAATTACGCTTATAAACACAGCTTTCATGTTGAGTGACGAGTATCCGACTGTCCCTAACGAAAAATTTCGAAGGGAAAGAATCGAAAAGAACCACGGATGGGACTTGGAAAATTTTTTCAACAATCGAGATGGTCTCATAGATAATATCTCAAATACGAAAAACGAGTATACCTGTTCGTTCCTGAATAACCAAGACAACATATTGACAGAGAGAAAGTTGATACGATTATTGTTGATACGTCAAGATGGTTGTCCACATTCTCAATCCCCCTCGAAAACCGGCCAGCGGGTAATTGGCGAGTCAAAATGTCGGTCATTTTGCGTTCCTGACATCAAATTACGCTTATTAACACAGCTTTCATGTTGAGTGACGAGTATCCGACTGTCCCTAACAAAAAATTTCGAAGCGAAATAATCGAGATATCCTACGTCATAGGACATGGAAAATTTTTTCAACAATCGAGATGGTCACATAGATAATATCTCAAATACGAAAAACGAGTATACCTATTCGTTCCTGAATAACCAAGACAACATATTGACAGAGAAAAAGTTGATGCGATTATTGTTGGTACGTCAAAATGGTTGTCCACATTCTCAATCCCCCTCGAAAACCGGCCAGCGGGTAATTGGCGAGTCAAAATGTCGGTCATTTTGCGTTCCTGACATCAAATTACGCTTATAAACACAGTTTTCATGTTGATTGACGAGTATCCGACTGTCCCTAACGAAAAATTTCGAAGCGCAAGAATTGAAAAAGCCTACGTCATGGGACATGGAAAATTTATTCAACAATCGAGATGGTCTCATAGATAATATCTCAAATACGAAAAACGAGTATACCTATTCGTTCCTGAATAACCAAGACAACATATTGACAGAGAAAAAGTTGATACGATCATTGTTGGTACGTCAAAATGGTGGTCCACATTCTCAATTCCCCTCGAAAACCGGCCAGCGGGTAATTGGCGAGTCAAAATGTCGGTCATTTTGCGTTCCTGACATCAAATTACGCTTATAAACACAGCTTTCATGTTGAGTGACGAGTATCCGACTGTCCCTAACGAAAAATTTCGAAGGGAAAGAATCGAAAAGAACCACGGATGGGACTTGGAAAATTTTTTCAACAATCGAGATGGTCTCATAGATAATATCTCAAATACGAAAAACGAGTATACCTGTTCGTTCCTGAATAACCAAGACAACATATTGACAGAGAGAAAGTTGATACGATTATTGTTGATACGTCAAGATGGTTGTCCACATTCTCAATCCCCCTCGAAAACCGGCCAGCGGGTAATTGGCGAGTCAAAATGTCGGTCATTTTGCGTTCCTGACATCAAATTACGCTTATTAACACAGCTTTCATGTTGAGTGACGAGTATCCGACTGTCCCTAACGAAAAATTTTGAAGCGAAAGAATTGAAAAATCCTACGTCATGGGACATGGAAAATTTTTCAACAATCGAAATGGTCACATAGATAATATCTCAAATACGAAAAACGAGTATACCCATTCGTTCCTGAATAACCAAGACAACATATTGACAGAGAGAAAGTTGATACGATTATTGTTGATACGTCAAGATGGTTGTCCACATTCTCAATCCCCCTCGAAAACCGGCCAGCGGGTAATTGGCGAGTCAAAATGTCGGTCATTTTGCGTTCCTGACATCAAATTACGCTTATAAACACAGCTTTCATGTTGAGTGACGAGTATCCGACTGTCCCTAACGAAAAATTTCGAAGGGAAAGAATCGAAAAGAACCACGGATGGGACTTGGAAAATTTTTTCAACAATCGAGATGGTCTCATAGATAATATCTCAAATACGAAAAACGAGTATACCTGTTCGTTCCTGAATAACCAAGACAACATATTGACAGAGAGAAAGTTGATACGATTATTGTTGATACGTCAAGATGGTTGTCCACATTCTCAATCCCCCTCGAAAACCGGCCAGCGGGTAATTGGCGAGTCAAAATGTCGGTCATTTTGCGTTCCTGACATCAAATTACGCTTATTAACACAGCTTTCATGTTGAGTGACGAGTATCCGACTGTCCCTAACGAAAAATTTCGAAGCGCAAGAATTGAAAAATCCTACGTCATGGGACATGGAAAATTTTTCAACAATCGAAATGGTCACATAGATAATATCTCAAATACGAAAAACGAGTATACCTATTCGTTCCTCAATAACCAAGACAACATATTGACAGAGAAAAAGTTGATACGATCATTGTTGGTACGTCAAAATGGTTGTCCACATTCTCAATCCCCCTCGAAAACCGGCCAGCGGGTAATTGGCGAGTCAAAATGTCGGTCATTTTGCGTTCCTGACATCAAATTACGCTTATAAACACAGTTTTCATGTTGATTCACGAGTATCCGACTGTCCCTAACGAAAAATTTCGAAGCGCAAGAATTGAAAAATCCTACGTCATGGGACATGGAAAATTTTTCAACAATCGAAATGGTCACATAGATAATATCTCAAATACGAAAAACGAGTATACCTATTCGTTCCTGAATAACCAAGACAACATATTGACAGAGAAAAAGTTGATACGATCATTGTTGGTACGTCAAAATGGTTGTCCACATTCTCAATCCCCCTCGAAAACCGGCCAGCGGGTAATTGGCGAGTCAAAATGTCGGTCATTTTGCGTTCCTGACATCAAATTACGCTTATAAACACAGCTTTCATGTTGATTGACGAGTATCCGACTGTCCCTAACGAAAAATTTCGAAGCGAAAGAATCGAAAAATCCTACGTCATGGGACATGGAAAATTTTTTCAACAATCGGGATGGTCACATAGATAATATCTCAAATACGAAAAACGAGTATACCTATTCGTTCCTGAATAACCAAGACAACATATTGACAGAGAAAAAGTTGATGCGATTATTGTTCGTACGTCAAAATGGTTGTCCACATTCTCAATCCCCCTCGAAAACCGGCCAGCGGGTAATTGGCGAGTCAAAATGTCGGTCATTTTGCGTTCCTGACATCAAATTACGCTTATAAACACAGCTTTCATGTTGATTGACGAGTATCCGACTGTCCCTAACGAAAAATTTCGAAGGGAAAGCATCGAAAAGAACCACGGATGGGACTTGGAAAATTTTTTCAACAATCGAGATGGTCTCATAGATAATATCTCAAATACGAAAAACGAGTATACCTGTTCGTTCCTGAATAACCAAGACAACATATTGACAGAGAGATAGTTGATACGATTATTGTTGATACGTCAAGATGGTTGTCCACATTCTCAATCCCCCTCGAAAACCGGCCAGCGGGTAATTGGCGAGTCAAAATGTCGGTCATTTTGCGTTCCTGACATCAAATTACGCTTATAAACACAGTTTTCATGTTGATTCACGAGTATCCGACTGTCCCTAACGAAAAATTTCGAAGCGCAAGAATTGAAAAATCCTACGTCATGGGACATGGAAAATTTTTCAACAATCGAAATGGTCACATAGATAATATCTCAAATACGAAAAACGAGTATACCTATTCGTTCCTCAATAACCAAGACAACATATTGACAGAGAAAAAGTTGATACGATCATTGTTGGTACGTCAAAATGGTTGTCCACATTCTCAATCCCCCTCGAAAACCGGCCAGCGGGTAATTGGCGAGTCAAAATGTCGGTCATTTTGCGTTCCTGACATCAAATTACGCTTATAAACACAGTTTTCATGTTGATTCACGAGTATCCGACTGTCCCTAACGAAAAATTTCGAAGCGCAAGAATTGAAAAATCCTACGTCATGGGACATGGAAAATTTTTCAACAATCGAAATGGTCACATAGATAATATCTCAAATACGAAAAACGAGTATACCTATTCGTTCCTGAATAACCAAGACAACATATTGACAGAGAAAAAGTTGATACGATCATTGTTGGTACGTCAAAATGGTTGTCCACATTCTCAATCCCCCTCGAAAACCGGCCAGCGGGTAATTGGCGAGTCAAAATGTCGGTCATTTTGCGTTCCTGACATCAAATTACGCTTATTAACACAGCTTTCATGTTGAGTGACGAGTATCCGACTGTCCCTAACAAAAAATTTCGAAGCGAAATAATCGAGATATCCTACGTCATAGGACATGGAAAATTTTTTCAACAATCAAGATGGTCACATAGATAATATCTCAAATACGAAAAACGAGTATACCTATTCGTTCCTGAATAACCAAGACAACATATTGACAGAGAAAAAGTTGATGCGATTATTGTTGGTACGTCAAAATGGTGGTCCACATTCTCAATTCCCCTCGAAAACCGGCCAGCGGGTAATTGGCGAGTCAAAATGTCGGTCATTTTGCGTTCCTGACATCAAATTACGCTTATAAACACAGCTTTCATGTTGATTGACGAGTATCCGACTGTCCCTAACGAAAAATTTCGAAGGGAAAGCATCGAAAAGAACCACGGATGGGACTTGGAAAATTTTTTCAACAATCGAGATGGTCTCATAGATAATATCTCAAATACGAAAAACGAGTATACCTGTTCGTTCCTGAATAACCAAGACAACATATTGACAGAGAGAAAGTTGATAGGATTATTGTTGATACGTCAAGATGGTTGTCCACATTCTCAATCCCCCTCGAAAACCGGCCAGCGGGTAATTGGCGAGTCAAAATGTCGGTCATTTTGCGTTCCTGACATCAAATTACGCTTATTAACACAGCTTTCATGTTGAGTGACGAGTATCCGACTGTCCCTAACAAAAAATTTCGAAGCGCCATAATCGAGATATCCTACGTCATAGGACATGGAAAATTTTTTCAACAATCAAGATGGTCACATAGATAATATCTCAAATACGAAAAACGAGTATACCTATTCGTTCCTGAATAACCAAGACAACATATTGACAGAGAAAAAGTTGATGCGATTATTGTTGGTACGTCAAAATGGTGGTCCACATTCTCAATTCCCCTCGAAAACCGGCCAGCGGGTAATTGGCGAGTCAAAATGTCGATCATTTTGCGTTCCTGACATCAAATTACGCTTATAAACACAGCTTTCATGTTGATTGACGAGTATCCGACTGTCCCTAACGAAAAATTTCGAAGGGAAAGCATCGAAAAGAACCACGGATGGGACTTGGAAAATTTTTTCAACAATCGAGATGGTCTCATAGATAATATCTCAAATACGAAAAACGAGTATACCTGTTCGTTCCTGAATAACCAAGACAACATATTGACAGAGAGATAGTTGATACGATTATTGTTGATACGTCAAGATGGTTGTCCACATTCTCAATCCCCCTCGAAAACCGGCCAGCGGGTAATTGGCGAGTCAAAATGTCGGTCATTTTGCGTTCCTGACATCAAATTACGCTTATAAACACAGTTTTCATGTTGATTCACGAGTATCCGACTGTCCCTAACGAAAAATTTCGAAGCGCAAGAATTGAAAAATCCTACGTCATGGGACATGGAAAATTTTTCAACAATCGAAATGGTCACATAGATAATATCTCAAATACGAAAAACGAGTATACCTATTCGTTCCTCAATAACCAAGACAACATATTGACAGAGAAAAAGTTGATACGATCATTGTTGGTACGTCAAAATGGTTGTCCACATTCTCAATCCCCCTCGAAAACCGGCCAGCGGGTAATTGGCGAGTCAAAATGTCGGTCATTTTGCGTTCCTGACATCAAATTACGCTTATAAACACAGCTTTCATGTTGATTGACGAGTATCCGACTGTCCCTAACGAAAAATTTCGAAGCGAAAGAATCGAAAAATCCTACGTCATGGGACATGGAAAATTTTTTCAACAATCGGGATGGTCACATAGATAATATCTCAAATACGAAAAACGAGTATACCTATTCGTTCCTGAATAACCAAGACAACATATTGACAGAGAAAAAGTTGATGCGATTATTGTTCGTACGTCAAAATGGTTGTCCACATTCTCAATCCCCCTCGAAAACCGGCCAGCGGGTAATTGGCGAGTCAAAATGTCGGTCATTTTGCGTTCCTGACATCAAATTACGCTTATAAACACAGCTTTCATGTTGATTGACGAGTATCCGACTGTCCCTAACGAAAAATTTCGAAGGGAAAGCATCGAAAAGAACCACGGATGGGACTTGGAAAATTTTTTCAACAATCGAGATGGTCTCATAGATAATATCTCAAATACGAAAAACGAGTATACCTATTCGTTCCTGAATAACCAAGACAACATATTGACAGAGAGATAGTTGATACGATTATTGTTGATACGTCAAGATGGTTGTCCACATTCTCAATCCCCCTCGAAAACCGGCCAGCGGGTAATTGGCGAGTCAAAATGTCGGTCATTTTGCGTTCCTGACATCAAATTACGCTTATAAACACAGTTTTCATGTTGATTCACGAGTATCCGACTGTCCCTAACGAAAAATTTCGAAGCGCAAGAATTGAAAAATCCTACGTCATGGGACATGGAAAATTTTTCAACAATCGAAATGGTCACATAGATAATATCTCAAATACGAAAAACGAGTATACCTATTCGTTCCTCAATAACCAAGACAACATATTGACAGAGAAAAAGTTGATACGATCATTGTTGGTACGTCAAAATGGTTGTCCACATTCTCAATCCCCCTCGAAAACCGGCCAGCGGGTAATTGGCGAGTCAAAATGTCGGTCATTTTGCGTTCCTGACATCAAATTACGCTTATAAACACAGCTTTCATGTTGATTGACGAGTATCCGACTGTCCCTAACGAAAAATTTCGAAGCGAAAGAATCGAAAAATCCTACGTCATGGGACATGGAAAATTTTTTCAACAATCGGGATGGTCACATAGATAATATCTCAAATACGAAAAACGAGTATACCTATTCGTTCCTGAATAACCAAGACAACATATTGACAGAGAAAAAGTTGATGCGATTATTGTTCGTACGTCAAAATGGTTGTCCACATTCTCAATCCCCCTCGAAAACCGGCCAGCGGGTAATTGGCGAGTCAAAATGTCGGTCATTTTGCGTTCCTGACATCAAATTACGCTTATAAACACAGCTTTCATGTTGATTGACGAGTAACCGACTGTCCCTAACGAAAAATTTCGAAGGGAAAGCATCGAAAAGAACCACGGATGGGACTTGGAAAATTTTTTCAACAATCGAGATGGTCTCATAGATAATATCTCAAATACGAAAAACGAGTATACCTGTTCGTTCCTGAATAACCAAGACAACATATTGACAGAGAGATAGTTGATACGATTATTGTTGATACGTCAAGATGGTTGTCCACATTCTCAATCCCCCTCGAAAACCGGCCAGCGGGTAATTGGCGAGTCAAAATGTCGGTCATTTTGCGTTCCTGACATCAAATTACGCTTATAAACACAGTTTTCATGTTGATTCACGAGTATCCGACTGTCCCTAACGAAAAATTTCGAAGCGCAAGAATTGAAAAATCCTACGTCATGGGACATGGAAAATTTTTCAACAATCGAAATGGTCACATAGATAATATCTCAAATACGAAAAACGAGTATACCTATTCGTTCCTCAATAACCAAGACAACATATTGACAGAGAAAAAGTTGATACGATCATTGTTGGTACGTCAAAATGGTTGTCCACATTCTCAATCCCCCTCGAAAACCGGCCAGCGGGTAATTGGCGAGTCAAAATGTCGGTCATTTTGCGTTCCTGACATCAAATTACGCTTATAAACACAGTTTTCATGTTGATTCACGAGTATCCGACTGTCCCTAACGAAAAATTTCGAAGCGCAAGAATTGAAAAATCCTACGTCATGGGACATGGAAAATTTTTCAACAATCGAAATGGTCACATAGATAATATCTCAAATACGAAAAACGAGTATACCTATTCGTTCCTGAATAACCAAGACAACATATTGACAGAGAAAAAGTTGATACGATCATTGTTGGTACGTCAAAATGGTTGTCCACATTCTCAATCCCCCTCGAAAACCGGCCAGCGGGTAATTGGCGAGTCAAAATGTCGGTCATTTTGCGTTCCTGACATCAAATTACGCTTATTAACACAGCTTTCATGTTGAGTGACGAGTATCCGACTGTCCCTAACAAAAAATTTCGAAGCGAAATAATCGAGATATCCTACGTCATAGGACATGGAAAATTTTTTCAACAATCAAGATGGTCACATAGATAATATCTCAAATACGAAAAACGAGTATACCTATTCGTTCCTGAATAACCAAGACAACATATTGACAGAGAAAAAGTTGATGCGATTATTGTTGGTACGTCAAAATGGTGGTCCACATTCTCAATTCCCCTCGAAAACCGGCCAGCGGGTAATTGGCGAGTCAAAATGTCGGTCATTTTGCGTTCCTGACATCAAATTACGCTTATAAACACAGCTTTCATGTTGATTGACGAGTATCCGACTGTCCCTAACGAAAAATTTCGAAGGGAAAGCATCGAAAAGAACCACGGATGGGACTTGGAAAATTTTTTCAACAATCGAGATGGTCTCATAGATAATATCTCAAATACGAAAAACGAGTATACCTGGTCGTTCCTGAATAACCAAGACAACATATTGACAGAGAGAAAGTTGATAGGATTATTGTTGATACGTCAAGATGGTTGTCCACATTCTCAATCCCCCTCGAAAACCGGCCAGCGGGTCATTGGCGAGTCAAAATGTCGGTCATTTTGCGTTCCTGACATCAAATTACGCTTATTAACACAGCTTTCATGTTGAGTGACGAGTATCCGACTGTCCCTAACAAAAAATTTCGAAGCGCCATAATCGAGATATCCTACGTCATAGGACATGGAAAATTTTTTCAACAATCAAGATGGTCACATAGATAATATCTCAAATACGAAAAACGAGTATACCTATTCGTTCCTGAATAACCAAGACAACATATTGACAGAGAAAAAGTTGATGCGATTATTGTTGGTACGTCAAAATGGTGGTCCACATTCTCAATTCCCCTCGAAAACCGGCCAGCGGGTAATTGGCGAGTCAAAATGTCGATCATTTTGCGTTCCTGACATCAAATTACGCTTATAAACACAGCTTTCATGTTGATTGACGAGTATCCGACTGTCCCTAACGAAAAATTTCGAAGGGAAAGCATCGAAAAGAACCACGGATGGGACTTGGAAAATTTTTTCAACAATCGAGATGGTCTCATAGATAATATCTCAAATACGAAAAACGAGTATACCTGTTCGTTCCTGAATAACCAAGACAACATATTGACAGAGAGATAGTTGATACGATTATTGTTGATACGTCAAGATGGTTGTCCACATTCTCAATCCCCCTCGAAAACCGGCCAGCGGGTAATTGGCGAGTCAAAATGTCGGTCATTTTGCGTTCCTGACATCAAATTACGCTTATAAACACAGTTTTCATGTTGATTCACGAGTATCCGACTGTCCCTAACGAAAAATTTCGAAGCGCAAGAATTGAAAAATCCTACGTCATGGGACATGGAAAATTTTTCAACAATCGAAATGGTCACATAGATAATATCTCAAATACGAAAAACGAGTATACCTATTCGTTCCTCAATAACCAAGACAACATATTGACAGAGAAAAAGTTGATACGATCATTGTTGGTACGTCAAAATGGTTGTCCACATTCTCAATCCCCCTCGAAAACCGGCCAGCGGGTAATTGGCGAGTCAAAATGTCGGTCATTTTGCGTTCCTGACATCAAATTACGCTTATAAACACAGCTTTCATGTTGATTGACGAGTATCCGACTGTCCCTAACGAAAAATTTCGAAGCGAAAGAATCGAAAAATCCTACGTCATGGGACATGGAAAATTTTTTCAACAATCGAGATGGTCACATAGATAATATCTCAAATACGAAAAACGAGTATACCTATTCGTTCCTGAATAACCAAGACAACATATTGACAGAGAAAAAGTTGATGCGATTATTGTTCGTACGTCAAAATGGTTGTCCACATTCTCAATCCCCCTCGAAAACCGGCCAGCGGGTAATTGGCGAGTCAAAATGTCGGTCATTTTGCGTTCCTGACATCAAATTACGCTTATAAACACAGTTTTCATGTTGATTCACGAGTATCCGACTGTCCCTAACGAAAAATTTCGAAGCGCAAGAATTGAAAAATCCTACGTCATGGGACATGGAAAATTTTTCAACAATCGAAATGGTCACATAGATAATATCTCAAATACGAAAAACGAGTATACCTATTCGTTCCTGAATAACCAAGACAACATATTGACAGAGAAAAAGTTGATACGATCATTGTTGGTACGTCAAAATGGTTGTCCACATTCTCAATCCCCCTCGAAAACCGGCCAGCGGGTAATTGGCGAGTCAAAATGTCGGTCATTTTGCGTTCCTGACATCAAATTACGCTTATAAACACAGCTTTCATGTTGATTGACGAGTATCCGACTGTCCCTAACGAAAAATTTCGAAGCGAAAGAATCGAAAAATCCTACGTCATGGGACATGGAAAATTTTTTCAACAATCGGGATGGTCACATAGATAATATCTCAAATACGAAAAACGAGTATACCTATTCGTTCCTGAATAACCAAGACAACATATTGACAGAGAAAAAGTTGATGCGATTATTGTTCGTACGTCAAAATGGTTGTCCACATTCTCAATCCCCCTCGAAAACCGGCCAGCGGGTAATTGGCGAGTCAAAATGTCGGTCATTTTGCGTTCCTGACATCAAATTACGCTTATAAACACAGCTTTCATGTTGATTGACGAGTATCCGACTGTCCCTAACGAAAAATTTCGAAGCGAAAGAATCGAAAAATCCTACGTCATGGGACATGGAAAATTTTTTCAACAATCGGGATGGTCACATAGATAATATCTCAAATACGAAAAACGAGTATACCTATTCGTTCCTGAATAACCAAGACAACATATTGACAGAGAAAAAGTTGATACGATCATTGTTGGTACGTCAAAATGGTTGTCCACATTCTCAATCCCCCTCGAAAACCGGCCAGCGGGTAATTGGCGAGTCAAAATGTCGGTCATTTTGCGTTCCTGACATCAAATTACGCTTATTAACACAGCTTTCATGTTGAGTGACGAGTATCCGACTGTCCCTAACAAAAAATTTCGAAGCGAAATAATCGAGATATCCTACGTCATAGGACATGGAAAATTTTTTCAACAATCGGGATGGTCACATAGATAATATCTCAAATACGAAAAACGAGTATACCTATTCGTTCCTGAATAACCAAGACAACATATTGACAGAGAAAAAGTTGATGCGATTATTGTTCGTACGTCAAAATGGTTGTCCACATTCTCAATCCCCCTCGAAAACCGGCCAGCGGGTAATTGGCGAGTCAAAATGTCGGGCATTTTGCGTTCCTGACATCAAATTACGCTTATAAACACAGCTTTCATGTTGATTGACGAGTAACCGACTGTCCCTAACGAAAAATTTCGAAGGGAAAGCATCGAAAAGAACCACGGATGGGACTTGGAAAATTTTTTCAACAATCGAGATGGTCTCATAGATAATATCTCAAATACGAAAAACGAGTATACCTGTTCGTTCCTGAATAACCAAGACAACATATTGACAGAGAGATAGTTGATACGATTATTGTTGATACGTCAAGATGGTTGTCCACATTCTCAATCCCCCTCGAAAACCGGCCAGCGGGTAATTGGCGAGTCAAAATGTCGGTCATTTTGCGTTCCTGACATCAAATTACGCTTATAAACACAGTTTTCATGTTGATTCACGAGTATCCGACTGTCCCTAACGAAAAATTTCGAAGCGCAAGAATTGAAAAATCCTACGTCATGGGACATGGAAAATTTTTCAACAATCGAAATGGTCACATAGATAATATCTCAAATACGAAAAACGAGTATACCTATTCGTTCCTCAATAACCAAGACAACATATTGACAGAGAAAAAGTTGATACGATCATTGTTGGTACGTCAAAATGGTTGTCCACATTCTCAATCCCCCTCGAAAACCGGCCAGCGGGTAATTGGCGAGTCAAAATGTCGGTCATTTTGCGTTCCTGACATCAAATTACGCTTATAAACACAGTTTTCATGTTGATTCACGAGTATCCGACTGTCCCTAACGAAAAATTTCGAAGCGCAAGAATTGAAAAATCCTACGTCATGGGACATGGAAAATTTTTCAACAATCGAAATGGTCACATAGATAATATCTCAAATACGAAAAACGAGTATACCTATTCGTTCCTGAATAACCAAGACAACATATTGACAGAGAAAAAGTTGATACGATCATTGTTGGTACGTCAAAATGGTTGTCCACATTCTCAATCCCCCTCGAAAACCGGCCAGCGGGAAATTGGCGAGTCAAAATGTCGGTCATTTTGCGTTCCTGACATCAAATTACGCTTATTAACACAGCTTTCATGTTGAGTGACGAGTATCCGACTGTCCCTAACAAAAAATTTCGAAGCGAAATAATCGAGATATCCTACGTCATAGGACATGGAAAATTTTTTCAACAATCAAGATGGTCACATAGATAATATCTCAAATACGAAAAACGAGTATACCTATTCGTTCCTGAATAACCAAGACAACATATTGACAGAGAAAAAGTTGATGCGATTATTGTTGGTACGTCAAAATGGTGGTCCACATTCTCAATTCCCCTCGAAAACCGGCCAGCGGGTAATTGGCGAGTCAAAATGTCGGTCATTTTGCGTTCCTGACATCAAATTACGCTTATAAACACAGCTTTCATGTTGATTGACGAGTATCCGACTGTCCCTAACGAAAAATTTCGAAGGGAAAGCATCGAAAAGAACCACGGATGGGACTTGGAAAATTTTTTCAACAATCGAGATGGTCTCATAGATAATATCTCAAATACGAAAAACGAGTATACCTGGTCGTTCCTGAATAACCAAGACAACATATTGACAGAGAGAAAGTTGATAGGATTATTGTTGATACGTCAAGATGGTTGTCCACATTCTCAATCCCCCTCGAAAACCGGCCAGCGGGTCATTGGCGAGTCAAAATGTCGGTCATTTTGCGTTCCTGACATCAAATTACGCTTATTAACACAGCTTTCATGTTGAGTGACGAGTATCCGACTGTCCCTAACAAAAAATTTCGAAGCGCCATAATCGAGATATCCTACGTCATAGGACATGGAAAATTTTTTCAACAATCAAGATGGTCACATAGATAATATCTCAAATACGAAAAACGAGTATACCTATTCGTTCCTGAATAACCAAGACAACATATTGACAGAGAAAAAGTTGATGCGATTATTGTTGGTACGTCAAAATGGTGGTCCACATTCTCAATTCCCCTCGAAAACCGGCCAGCGGGTAATTGGCGAGTCAAAATGTCGATCATTTTGCGTTCCTGACATCAAATTACGCTTATAAACACAGCTTTCATGTTGATTGACGAGTATCCGACTGTCCCTAACGAAAAATTTCGAAGGGAAAGCATCGAAAAGAACCACGGATGGGACTTGGAAAATTTTTTCAACAATCGAGATGGTCTCATAGATAATATCTCAAATACGAAAAACGAGTATACCTGTTCGTTCCTGAATAACCAAGACAACATATTGACAGAGAGATAGTTGATACGATTATTGTTGATACGTCAAGATGGTTGTCCACATTCTCAATCCCCCTCGAAAACCGGCCAGCGGGTAATTGGCGAGTCAAAATGTCGGTCATTTTGCGTTCCTGACATCAAATTACGCTTATAAACACAGTTTTCATGTTGATTCACGAGTATCCGACTGTCCCTAACGAAAAATTTCGAAGCGCAAGAATTGAAAAATCCTACGTCATGGGACATGGAAAATTTTTCAACAATCGAAATGGTCACATAGATAATATCTCAAATACGAAAAACGAGTATACCTATTCGTTCCTCAATAACCAAGACAACATATTGACAGAGAAAAAGTTGATACGATCATTGTTGGTACGTCAAAATGGTTGTCCACATTCTCAATCCCCCTCGAAAACCGGCCAGCGGGTAATTGGCGAGTCAAAATGTCGGTCATTTTGCGTTCCTGACATCAAATTACGCTTATAAACACAGCTTTCATGTTGATTGACGAGTATCCGACTGTCCCTAACGAAAAATTTCGAAGCGAAAGAATCGAAAAATCCTACGTCATGGGACATGGAAAATTTTTTCAACAATCGAGATGGTCACATAGATAATATCTCAAATACGAAAAACGAGTATACCTATTCGTTCCTGAATAACCAAGACAACATATTGACAGAGAAAAAGTTGATGCGATTATTGTTCGTACGTCAAAATGGTTGTCCACATTCTCAATCCCCCTCGAAAACCGGCCAGCGGGTAATTGGCGAGTCAAAATGTCGGTCATTTTGCGTTCCTGACATCAAATTACGCTTATAAACACAGTTTTCATGTTGATTCACGAGTATCCGACTGTCCCTAACGAAAAATTTCGAAGCGCAAGAATTGAAAAATCCTACGTCATGGGACATGGAAAATTTTTCAACAATCGAAATGGTCACATAGATAATATCTCAAATACGAAAAACGAGTATACCTATTCGTTCCTGAATAACCAAGACAACATATTGACAGAGAAAAAGTTGATACGATCATTGTTGGTACGTCAAAATGGTTGTCCACATTCTCAATCCCCCTCGAAAACCGGCCAGCGGGTAATTGGCGAGTCAAAATGTCGGTCATTTTGCGTTCCTGACATCAAATTACGCTTATAAACACAGCTTTCATGTTGATTGACGAGTATCCGACTGTCCCTAACGAAAAATTTCGAAGCGAAAGAATCGAAAAATCCTACGTCATGGGACATGGAAAATTTTTTCAACAATCGGGATGGTCACATAGATAATATCTCAAATACGAAAAACGAGTATACCTATTCGTTCCTGAATAACCAAGACAACATATTGACAGAGAAAAAGTTGATGCGATTATTGTTCGTACGTCAAAATGGTTGTCCACATTCTCAATCCCCCTCGAAAACCGGCCAGCGGGTAATTGGCGAGTCAAAATGTCGGTCATTTTGCGTTCCTGACATCAAATTACGCTTATAAACACAGCTTTCATGTTGATTGACGAGTATCCGACTGTCCCTAACGAAAAATTTCGAAGCGAAAGAATCGAAAAATCCTACGTCATGGGACATGGAAAATTTTTTCAACAATCGGGATGGTCACATAGATAATATCTCAAATACGAAAAACGAGTATACCTATTCGTTCCTGAATAACCAAGACAACATATTGACAGAGAAAAAGTTGATACGATCATTGTTGGTACGTCAAAATGGTTGTCCACATTCTCAATCCCCCTCGAAAACCGGCCAGCGGGTAATTGGCGAGTCAAAATGTCGGTCATTTTGCGTTCCTGACATCAAATTACGCTTATTAACACAGCTTTCATGTTGAGTGACGAGTATCCGACTGTCCCTAACAAAAAATTTCGAAGCGAAATAATCGAGATATCCTACGTCATAGGACATGGAAAATTTTTTCAACAATCAAGATGGTCACATAGATAATATCTCAAATACGAAAAACGAGTATACCTATTCGTTCCTGAATAACCAAGACAACATATTGACAGAGAAAAAGTTGATGCGATTATTGTTGGTACGTCAAAATGGTGGTCCACATTCTCAATTCCCCTCAAAAACCGGCCAGCGGGTAATTGGCGAGTCAAAATGTCGGTCATTTTGCGTTCCTGACATCAAATTACGCTTATAAACACAGCTTTCATGTTGATTGACGAGTATCCGACTGTCCCTAACGAAAAATTTCGAAGGGAAAGCATCGAAAAGAACCACGGATGGGACTTGGAAAATTTTTTCAACAATCGAGATGGTCTCATAGATAATATCTCAAATACGAAAAACGAGTATACCTGTTCGTTCCTGAATAACCAAGACAACATATTGACAGAGAGAAAGTTGATAGGATTATTGTTGATACGTCAAGATGGTTGTCCACATTCTCAATCCCCCTCGAAAACCGGCCAGCGGGTAATTGGCGAGTCAAAATGTCGGTCATTTTGCGTTCCTGACATCAAATTACGCTTATTAACACAGCTTTCATGTTGAGTGACGAGTATCCGACTGTCCCTAACAAAAAATTTCGAAGCGAAATAATCGAGATATCCTACGTCATAGGACATGGAAAATTTTTTCAACAATCGAGATGGTCACATTGATAATATCTCAAATACGAAAAACGAGTATACCTGTTCGTTCCTGAATAACCAAGACAACATATTGACAGAGAGAAAGTTGATAGGATTATTGTTGATACGTCAAGATGGTTGTCCACATTCTCAATCCCCCTCGAAAACCGGCCAGCGGGTAATTGGCGAGTCAAAATGTCGGTCATTTTGCGTTCCTGACATCAAATTACGCTTATTAACACAGCTTTCATGTTGAGTGACGAGTATCCGACTGTCCCTAACAAAAAATTTCGAAGCGAAATAATCGAGATATCCTACGTCATAGGACATGGAAAATTTTTTCAACAATCAAGATGGTCACATAGATAATATCTCAAATACGAAAAACGAGTATACCTATTCGTTCCTGAATAACCAAGACAACATATTGACAGAGAAAAAGTTGATGCGATTATTGTTGGTACGTCAAAATGGTGGTCCACATTCTCAATTCCCCTCGAAAACCGGCCAGCGGGTAATTGGCGAGTCAAAATGTCGGTCATTTTGCGTTCCTGACATCAAATTACGCTTATAAACACAGCTTTCATGTTGATTGACGAGTATCCGACTGTCCCTAACGAAACCCCGCAGGGGGGAAAGGGGGGGGGGCAACCCCCCCTGGACCACGGGCATGACGAACCCGCGGACCCTGAGTCCAACTGGGAGCCTCCCGACACGCTCGAACGCATTTGAAATACGATTGTGCTTCGTGTGCACTTCACTGGGGACCAAAAACCTCGAGATGGTTCTATCTCTACTAGCCGGACCACCAGTTGAGGTTGTACAGGGGTACTTGAAGTAAGGATAATGCCAAGTGCGTGGTGTGTGTTCCTAGTTGTTTTGATAATAATTCGATAATATTACCAAATATAAAGATGGAAACCGAACCATGGAAATCGGTACCTCGCTGAGTCCTAAATTCCATCAGATGTTCTTTTGACTGTAATGGCATCCGTTGTGAATTTGGGAAACGGACCATTGAGGGGCAGTAATGCGTGAGGTCCTACAAATCTGGGCTTAGGCCAGGGACCACCTCCCCGTGGTTCCCCGTGGGTGCAATTCCAGTCCTTTTCAATCAGAAAAGTGCTGTCATTGTAGCGAAGTGTCCCCCAGCTTGCTGGCAGATCTGGATTTTTCCAAGACCGGAGAAACTTGGCAGAGGGGTCACGTTTTCCGGAAACCATAACCCGGCAGGGTTGTTTCCTTATAGCGGCATTGAATGTCCCTAACGAAAAATTTCGAAACGCAAGAATTGAAAAATCCTACGTCATGGGACATGGAAAATTTTTCAACAATCGAAATGGTCACATAGATAATATCTCAAATACGAAAAACGAGTATACCTATTCGTTCCTGAATAACCAAGACAACATATTGACAGAGAAAAAGTTGATACGATCATTGTTGGTACGTCAAAATGGTTGTCCACATTCTCAATCCCCCTCGAAAACCGGCCAGCGGGTAATTGGCGAGTCAAAATGTCGGTCATTTTGCGTTCCTGACATCAAATTACGCTTATTAACACAGCTTTCATGTTGAGTGACGAGTATCCGACTGTCCCTAACAAAAAATTTCGAAGCGAAATAATCGAGATATCCTACGTCATAGGACATGGAAAATTTTTTCAACAATCAAGATGGTCACATAGATAATATCTCAAATACGAAAAACGAGTATACCTATTCGTTCCTGAATAACCAAGACAACATATTGACAGAGAAAAAGTTGATGCGATTATTGTTGGTACGTCAAAATGGTGGTCCACATTCTCAATTCCCCTCGAAAACCGGCCAGCGGGTAATTGGCGAGTCAAAATGTCGGTCATTTTGCGTTCCTGACATCAAATTACGCTTATAAACACAGCTTTCATGTTGATTGACGAGTATCCGACTGTCCCTAACGAAAAATTTCGAAGGGAAAGCATCGAAAAGAACCACGGATGGGACTTGGAAAATTTTTTCAACAATCGAGATGGTCTCATAGATAATATCTCAAATACGAAAAACGAGTATACCTGTTCGTTCCTGAATAACCAAGACAACATATTGACAGAGAGAAAGTTGATAGGATTATTGTTGATACGTCAAGATGGTTGTCCACATTCTCAATCCCCCTCGAAAACCGGCCAGCGGGTAATTGGCGAGTCAAAATGTCGGTCATTTTGCGTTCCTGACATCAAATTACGCTTATTAACACAGCTTTCATGTTGAGTGACGAGTATCCGACTGTCCCTAACAAAAAATTTCGAAGCGCCATAATCGAGATATCCTACGTCATAGGACATGGAAAATTTTTTCAACAATCAAGATGGTCACATAGATAATATCTCAAATACGAAAAACGAGTATACCTATTCTTTCCTGAATAACCAAGACAACATATTGACAGAGAAAAAGTTGATACGATCATTGTTGGTACGTCAAAATGGTTGTCCACATTCTCAATCCCCCTCGAAAACCGGCCAGCGAGTAATTGGCGAGTCAAAATGTCGGTCATTTTGCGTTCCTGACATCAAATTACGCTTATAAACACAGCTTTCATGTTGATTGACGAGTATCCGACTGTCCCTAACGAAAAATTTCGAAGCGAAAGAATCGAAAAATCCTACGTCATGGGACATGGAAAATTTTTTCAACAATCGGGATGGTCACATAGATAATATCTCAAATACGAAAAACGAGTATACCTATTCGTTCCTGAATAACCAAGACAACATATTGACAGAGAAAAAGTTGATGCGATTATTGTTCGTACGTCAAAATGGTTGTCCACATTCTCAATCCCCCTCGAAAACCGGCCAGCGGGTAATTGGCGAGTCAAAATGTCGGTCATTTTGCGTTCCTGACATCAAATTACGCTTATAAACACAGTTTTCATGTTGATTGACGAGTATCCGACTGTCCCTAACAAAAAATTTCGAAGCGAAATAATCGAGATATCCTACGTCATAGGACATGGAAAATTTTTTCAACAATCGAGATGGTCACATTGATAATATCTCAAATACGAAAAACGAGTATACCTGTTCGTTCCTGAATAACCAAGACAACATATTGACAGAGAAAAAGTTGATGCGATTATTGTTCGTACGTCAAAATGGTTGTCCACATTCTCAATCCCCCTCGAAAACCGGCCAGCGGGTAATTGGCGAGTCAAAATGTCGGTCATTTTGCGTTCCTGACATCAAATTACGCTTATAAACACAGTTTTCATGTTGATTCACGAGTATCCGACTGTCCCTAACGAAAAATTTCGAAGCGCAAGAATTGAAAAATCCTACGTCATGGGACATGGAAAATTTTTCAACAATCGAAATGGTCACATAGATAATATCTCAAATACGAAAAACGAGTATACCTATTCGTTCCTGAATAACCAAGACAACATATTGACAGAGAAAAAGTTGATACGATCATTGTTGGTACGTCAAAATGGTTGTCCACATTCTCAATCCCCCTCGAAAACCGGCCAGCGGGTAATTGGCGAGTCAAAATGTCGGTCATTTTGCGTTCCTGACATCAAATTACGCTTATAAACACAGCTTTCATGTTGAGTGACGAGTATCCGACTGTCCCTAACAAAAAATTTCGAAGCGAAATAATCGAGATATCCTACGTCATAGGACATGGAAAATTTTTTCAACAATCGAGATGGTCACATTGATAATATCTCAAATACGAAAAACGAGTATACCTGTTCGTTCCTGAATAACCAAGACAACATATTGACAGAGAGAAAGTTGATACGATTATTGTTGATACGTCAAGATGGTTGTCCACATTCTCAATCCCCCTCGAAAACCGGCCAGCGGGTAATTGGCGAGTCAAAATGTCGGTCATTTTGCGTTCCTGACATCAAATTACGCTTATTAACACAGCTTTCATGTTGAGTGACGAGTATCCGACTGTCCCTAACAAAAAATTTCGAAGCGAAATAATCGAGATATCCTACGTCATAGGACATGGAAAATTTTTTCAACAATCAAGATGGTCACATAGATAATATCTCAAATACGAAAAACGAGTATACCTATTCGTTCCTGAATAACCAAGACAACATATTGACAGAGAAAAAGTTGATGCGATTATTGTTGGTACGTCAAAATGGTGGTCCACATTCTCAATTCCCCTCGAAAACCGGCCAGCGGGTAATTGGCGAGTCAAAATGTCGGTCATTTTGCGTTCCTGACATCAAATTACGCTTATAAACACAGCTTTCATGTTGATTGACGAGTATCCGACTGTCCCTAACGAAAAATTTCGAAGCGAAAGAATCGAAAAATCCTACGTCATGGGACATGGAAAATTTTTTCAACAATCGGGATGGTCACATAGATAATATCTCAAATACGAAAAACGAGTATACCTATTCGTTCCTGAATAACCAAGACAACATATTGACAGAGAAAAAGTTGATACGATCATTGTTGGTACGTCAAAATGGTTGTCCACATTCTCAATCCCCCTCGAAAACCGGCCAGCGGGTAATTGGCGAGTCAAAATGTCGGTCATTTTGCGTTCCTGACATCAAATTACGCTTATTAACACAGCTTTCATGTTGAGTGACGAGTATCCGACTGTCCCTAACAAAAAATTTCGAAGCGAAATAATCGAGATATCCTACGTCATAGGACATGGAAAATTTTTTCAACAATCAAGATGGTCACATAGATAATATCTCAAATACGAAAAACGAGTATACCTATTCGTTCCTGAATAACCAAGACAACATATTGACAGAGAAAAAGTTGATGCGATTATTGTTGGTACGTCAAAATGGTGGTCCACATTCTCAATTCCCCTCAAAAACCGGCCAGCGGGTAATTGGCGAGTCAAAATGTCGGTCATTTTGCGTTCCTGACATCAAATTACGCTTATAAACACAGCTTTCATGTTGATTGACGAGTATCCGACTGTCCCTAACGAAAAATTTCGAAGGGAAAGCATCGAAAAGAACCACGGATGGGACTTGGAAAATTTTTTCAACAATCGAGATGGTCTCATAGATAATATCTCAAATACGAAAAACGAGTATACCTGTTCGTTCCTGAATAACCAAGACAACATATTGACAGAGAGAAAGTTGATAGGATTATTGTTGATACGTCAAGATGGTTGTCCACATTCTCAATCCCCCTCGAAAACCGGCCAGCGGGTAATTGGCGAGTCAAAATGTCGGTCATTTTGCGTTCCTGACATCAAATTACGCTTATTAACACAGCTTTCATGTTGAGTGACGAGTATCCGACTGTCCCTAACAAAAAATTTCGAAGCGCCATAATCGAGATATCCTACGTCATAGGACATGGAAAATTTTTTCAACAATCAAGATGGTCACATAGATAATATCTCAAATACGAAAAACGAGTATACCTATTCTTTCCTGAATAACCAAGACAACATATTGACAGAGAAAAAGTTGATACGATCATTGTTGGTACGTCAAAATGGTTGTCCACATTCTCAATCCCCCTCGAAAACCGGCCAGCGAGTAATTGGCGAGTCAAAATGTCGGTCATTTTGCGTTCCTGACATCAAATTACGCTTATAAACACAGCTTTCATGTTGATTGACGAGTATCCGACTGTCCCTAACGAAAAATTTCGAAGCGAAAGAATCGAAAAATCCTACGTCATGGGACATGGAAAATTTTTTCAACAATCGGGATGGTCACATAGATAATATCTCAAATACGAAAAACGAGTATACCTATTCGTTCCTGAATAACCAAGACAACATATTGACAGAGAAAAAGTTGATGCGATTATTGTTCGTACGTCAAAATGGTTGTCCACATTCTCAATCCCCCTCGAAAACCGGCCAGCGGGTAATTGGCGAGTCAAAATGTCGGTCATTTTGCGTTCCTGACATCAAATTACGCTTATAAACACAGTTTTCATGTTGATTGACGAGTATCCGACTGTCCCTAACAAAAAATTTCGAAGCGAAATAATCGAGATATCCTACGTCATAGGACATGGAAAATTTTTTCAACAATCGAGATGGTCACATTGATAATATCTCAAATACGAAAAACGAGTATACCTGTTCGTTCCTGAATAACCAAGACAACATATTGACAGAGAAAAAGTTGATGCGATTATTGTTCGTACGTCAAAATGGTTGTCCACATTCTCAATCCCCCTCGAAAACCGGCCAGCGGGTAATTGGCGAGTCAAAATGTCGGTCATTTTGCGTTCCTGACATCAAATTACGCTTATAAACACAGTTTTCATGTTGATTCACGAGTATCCGACTGTCCCTAACGAAAAATTTCGAAGCGCAAGAATTGAAAAATCCTACGTCATGGGACATGGAAAATTTTTCAACAATCGAAATGGTCACATAGATAATATCTCAAATACGAAAAACGAGTATACCTATTCGTTCCTGAATAACCAAGACAACATATTGACAGAGAAAAAGTTGATACGATCATTGTTGGTACGTCAAAATGGTTGTCCACATTCTCAATCCCCCTCGAAAACCGGCCAGCGGGTAATTGGCGAGTCAAAATGTCGGTCATTTTGCGTTCCTGACATCAAATTACGCTTATAAACACAGCTTTCATGTTGAGTGACGAGTATCCGACTGTCCCTAACAAAAAATTTCGAAGCGAAATAATCGAGATATCCTACGTCATAGGACATGGAAAATTTTTTCAACAATCGAGATGGTCACATTGATAATATCTCAAATACGAAAAACGAGTATACCTGTTCGTTCCTGAATAACCAAGACAACATATTGACAGAGAGAAAGTTGATACGATTATTGTTGATACGTCAAGATGGTTGTCCACATTCTCAATCCCCCTCGAAAACCGGCCAGCGGGTAATTGGCGAGTCAAAATGTCGGTCATTTTGCGTTCCTGACATCAAATTACGCTTATTAACACAGCTTTCATGTTGAGTGACGAGTATCCGACTGTCCCTAACAAAAAATTTCGAAGCGAAATAATCGAGATATCCTACGTCATAGGACATGGAAAATTTTTTCAACAATCAAGATGGTCACATAGATAATATCTCAAATACGAAAAACGAGTATACCTATTCGTTCCTGAATAACCAAGACAACATATTGACAGAGAAAAAGTTGATGCGATTATTGTTGGTACGTCAAAATGGTGGTCCACATTCTCAATTCCCCTCGAAAACCGGCCAGCGGGTAATTGGCGAGTCAAAATGTCGGTCATTTTGCGTTCCTGACATCAAATTACGCTTATAAACACAGCTTTCATGTTGATTGACGAGTATCCGACTGTCCCTAACGAAAAATTTCGAAGCGAAAGAATCGAAAAATCCTACGTCATGGGACATGGAAAATTTTTTCAACAATCGGGATGGTCACATAGATAATATCTCAAATACGAAAAACGAGTATACCTATTCGTTCCTGAATAACCAAGACAACATATTGACAGAGAAAAAGTTGATACGATCATTGTTGGTACGTCAAAATGGTTGTCCACATTCTCAATCCCCCTCGAAAACCGGCCAGCGGGTAATTGGCGAGTCAAAATGTCGGTCATTTTGCGTTCCTGACATCAAATTACGCTTATTAACACAGCTTTCATGTTGAGTGACGAGTATCCGACTGTCCCTAACAAAAAATTTCGAAGCGAAATAATCGAGATATCCTACGTCATAGGACATGGAAAATTTTTTCAACAATCAAGATGGTCACATAGATAATATCTCAAATACGAAAAACGAGTATACCTATTCGTTCCTGAATAACCAAGACAACATATTGACAGAGAAAAAGTTGATGCGATTATTGTTGGTACGTCAAAATGGTGGTCCACATTCTCAATTCCCCTCAAAAACCGGCCAGCGGGTAATTGGCGAGTCAAAATGTCGGTCATTTTGCGTTCCTGACATCAAATTACGCTTATAAACACAGCTTTCATGTTGATTGACGAGTATCCGACTGTCCCTAACGAAAAATTTCGAAGGGAAAGCATCGAAAAGAACCACGGATGGGACTTGGAAAATTTTTTCAACAATCGAGATGGTCTCATAGATAATATCTCAAATACGAAAAACGAGTATACCTGTTCGTTCCTGAATAACCAAGACAACATATTGACAGAGAGAAAGTTGATAGGATTATTGTTGATACGTCAAGATGGTTGTCCACATTCTCAATCCCCCTCGAAAACCGGCCAGCGGGTAATTGGCGAGTCAAAATGTCGGTCATTTTGCGTTCCTGACATCAAATTACGCTTATTAACACAGCTTTCATGTTGAGTGACGAGTATCCGACTGTCCCTAACAAAAAATTTCGAAGCGAAATAATCGAGATATCCTACGTCATAGGACATGGAAAATTTTTTCAACAATCAAGATGGTCACATAGATAATATCTCAAATACGAAAAACGAGTATACCTATTCGTTCCTGAATAACCAAGACAACATATTGACAGAGAAAAAGTTGATGCGATTATTGTTGGTACGTCAAAATGGTGGTCCACATTCTCAATTCCCCTCGAAAACCGGCCAGCGGGTAATTGGCGAGTCAAAATGTCGGTCATTTTGCGTTCCTGACATCAAATTACGCTTATAAACACAGCTTTCATGTTGATTGACGAGTATCCGACTGTCCCTAACGAAACCCCGCAGGGGGGAAAGGGGGGGGGGCAACCCCCCCTGGACCACGGGCATGACGAACCCGCGGACCCTGAGTCCAACTGGGAGCCTCCCGACACGCTCGAACGCATTTGAAATACGATTGTGCTTCGTGTGCACTTCACTGGGGACCAAAAACCTCGAGATGGTTCTATCTCTACTAGCCGGACCACCAGTTGAGGTTGTACAGGGGTACTTGAAGTAAGGATAATGCCAAGTGCGTGGTGTGTGTTCCTAGTTGTTTTGATAATAATTCGATAATATTACCAAATATAAAGATGGAAACCGAACCATGGAAATCGGTACCTCGCTGAGTCCTAAATTCCATCAGATGTTCTTTTGACTGTAATGGCATCCGTTGTGAATTTGGGAAACGGACCATTGAGGGGCAGTAATGCGTGAGGTCCTACAAATCTGGGCTTAGGCCAGGGACCACCTCCCCGTGGTTCCCCGTGGGTGCAATTCCAGTCCTTTTCAATCAGAAAAGTGCTGTCATTGTAGCGAAGTGTCCCCCAGCTTGCTGGCAGATCTGGATTTTTCCAAGACCGGAGAAACTTGGCAGAGGGGTCACGTTTTCCGGAAACCATAACCCGGCAGGGTTGTTTCCTTATAGCGGCATTGAATGTCCCTAACGAAAAATTTCGAAACGCAAGAATTGAAAAATCCTACGTCATGGGACATGGAAAATTTTTCAACAATCGAAATGGTCACATAGATAATATCTCAAATACGAAAAACGAGTATACCTATTCGTTCCTGAATAACCAAGACAACATATTGACAGAGAAAAAGTTGATACGATCATTGTTGGTACGTCAAAATGGTTGTCCACATTCTCAATCCCCCTCGAAAACCGGCCAGCGGGTAATTGGCGAGTCAAAATGTCGGTCATTTTGCGTTCCTGACATCAAATTACGCTTATTAACACAGCTTTCATGTTGAGTGACGAGTATCCGACTGTCCCTAACAAAAAATTTCGAAGCGAAATAATCGAGATATCCTACGTCATAGGACATGGAAAATTTTTTCAACAATCAAGATGGTCACATAGATAATATCTCAAATACGAAAAACGAGTATACCTATTCGTTCCTGAATAACCAAGACAACATATTGACAGAGAAAAAGTTGATGCGATTATTGTTGGTACGTCAAAATGGTGGTCCACATTCTCAATTCCCCTCGAAAACCGGCCAGCGGGTAATTGGCGAGTCAAAATGTCGGTCATTTTGCGTTCCTGACATCAAATTACGCTTATAAACACAGCTTTCATGTTGATTGACGAGTATCCGACTGTCCCTAACGAAAAATTTCGAAGGGAAAGCATCGAAAAGAACCACGGATGGGACTTGGAAAATTTTTTCAACAATCGAGATGGTCTCATAGATAATATCTCAAATACGAAAAACGAGTATACCTGTTCGTTCCTGAATAACCAAGACAACATATTGACAGAGAGAAAGTTGATAGGATTATTGTTGATACGTCAAGATGGTTGTCCACATTCTCAATCCCCCTCGAAAACCGGCCAGCGGGTAATTGGCGAGTCAAAATGTCGGTCATTTTGCGTTCCTGACATCAAATTACGCTTATTAACACAGCTTTCATGTTGAGTGACGAGTATCCGACTGTCCCTAACAAAAAATTTCGAAGCGCCATAATCGAGATATCCTACGTCATAGGACATGGAAAATTTTTTCAACAATCAAGATGGTCACATAGATAATATCTCAAATACGAAAAACGAGTATACCTATTCTTTCCTGAATAACCAAGACAACATATTGACAGAGAAAAAGTTGATACGATCATTGTTGGTACGTCAAAATGGTTGTCCACATTCTCAATCCCCCTCGAAAACCGGCCAGCGAGTAATTGGCGAGTCAAAATGTCGGTCATTTTGCGTTCCTGACATCAAATTACGCTTATAAACACAGCTTTCATGTTGATTGACGAGTATCCGACTGTCCCTAACGAAAAATTTCGAAGCGAAAGAATCGAAAAATCCTACGTCATGGGACATGGAAAATTTTTTCAACAATCGGGATGGTCACATAGATAATATCTCAAATACGAAAAACGAGTATACCTATTCGTTCCTGAATAACCAAGACAACATATTGACAGAGAAAAAGTTGATGCGATTATTGTTCGTACGTCAAAATGGTTGTCCACATTCTCAATCCCCCTCGAAAACCGGCCAGCGGGTAATTGGCGAGTCAAAATGTCGGTCATTTTGCGTTCCTGACATCAAATTACGCTTATAAACACAGTTTTCATGTTGATTGACGAGTATCCGACTGTCCCTAACAAAAAATTTCGAAGCGAAATAATCGAGATATCCTACGTCATAGGACATGGAAAATTTTTTCAACAATCGAGATGGTCACATTGATAATATCTCAAATACGAAAAACGAGTATACCTGTTCGTTCCTGAATAACCAAGACAACATATTGACAGAGAAAAAGTTGATGCGATTATTGTTCGTACGTCAAAATGGTTGTCCACATTCTCAATCCCCCTCGAAAACCGGCCAGCGGGTAATTGGCGAGTCAAAATGTCGGTCATTTTGCGTTCCTGACATCAAATTACGCTTATAAACACAGTTTTCATGTTGATTCACGAGTATCCGACTGTCCCTAACGAAAAATTTCGAAGCGCAAGAATTGAAAAATCCTACGTCATGGGACATGGAAAATTTTTCAACAATCGAAATGGTCACATAGATAATATCTCAAATACGAAAAACGAGTATACCTATTCGTTCCTGAATAACCAAGACAACATATTGACAGAGAAAAAGTTGATGCGATTATTGTTGGTACGTCAAAATGGTGGTCCACATTCTCAATTCCCCTCAAAAACCGGCCAGCGGGTAATTGGCGAGTCAAAATGTCGGTCATTTTGCGTTCCTGACATCAAATTACGCTTATAAACACAGCTTTCATGTTGATTGACGAGTATCCGACTGTCCCTAACGAAAAATTTCGAAGGGAAAGCATCGAAAAGAACCACGGATGGGACTTGGAAAATTTTTTCAACAATCGAGATGGTCTCATAGATAATATCTCAAATACGAAAAACGAGTATACCTGTTCGTTCCTGAATAACCAAGACAACATATTGACAGAGAGAAAGTTGATAGGATTATTGTTGATACGTCAAGATGGTTGTCCACATTCTCAATCCCCCTCGAAAACCGGCCAGCGGGTAATTGGCGAGTCAAAATGTCGGTCATTTTGCGTTCCTGACATCAAATTACGCTTATTAACACAGCTTTCATGTTGAGTGACGAGTATCCGACTGTCCCTAACAAAAAATTTCGAAGCGAAATAATCGAGATATCCTACGTCATAGGACATGGAAAATTTTTTCAACAATCAAGATGGTCACATAGATAATATCTCAAATACGAAAAACGAGTATACCTATTCGTTCCTGAATAACCAAGACAACATATTGACAGAGAAAAAGTTGATGCGATTATTGTTGGTACGTCAAAATGGTGGTCCACATTCTCAATTCCCCTCGAAAACCGGCCAGCGGGTAATTGGCGAGTCAAAATGTCGGTCATTTTGCGTTCCTGACATCAAATTACGCTTATAAACACAGCTTTCATGTTGATTGACGAGTATCCGACTGTCCCTAACGAAACCCCGCAGGGGGGAAAGGGGGGGGGGCAACCCCCCCTGGACCACGGGCATGACGAACCCGCGGACCCTGAGTCCAACTGGGAGCCTCCCGACACGCTCGAACGCATTTGAAATACGATTGTGCTTCGTGTGCACTTCACTGGGGACCAAAAACCTCGAGATGGTTCTATCTCTACTAGCCGGACCACCAGTTGAGGTTGTACAGGGGTACTTGAAGTAAGGATAATGCCAAGTGCGTGGTGTGTGTTCCTAGTTGTTTTGATAATAATTCGATAATATTACCAAATATAAAGATGGAAACCGAACCATGGAAATCGGTACCTCGCTGAGTCCTAAATTCCATCAGATGTTCTTTTGACTGTAATGGCATCCGTTGTGAATTTGGGAAACGGACCATTGAGGGGCAGTAATGCGTGAGGTCCTACAAATCTGGGCTTAGGCCAGGGACCACCTCCCCGTGGTTCCCCGTGGGTGCAATTCCAGTCCTTTTCAATCAGAAAAGTGCTGTCATTGTAGCGAAGTGTCCCCCAGCTTGCTGGCAGATCTGGATTTTTCCAAGACCGGAGAAACTTGGCAGAGGGGTCACGTTTTCCGGAAACCATAACCCGGCAGGGTTGTTTCCTTATAGCGGCATTGAATGTCCCTAACGAAAAATTTCGAAACGCAAGAATTGAAAAATCCTACGTCATGGGACATGGAAAATTTTTCAACAATCGAAATGGTCACATAGATAATATCTCAAATACGAAAAACGAGTATACCTATTCGTTCCTGAATAACCAAGACAACATATTGACAGAGAAAAAGTTGATACGATCATTGTTGGTACGTCAAAATGGTTGTCCACATTCTCAATCCCCCTCGAAAACCGGCCAGCGGGTAATTGGCGAGTCAAAATGTCGGTCATTTTGCGTTCCTGACATCAAATTACGCTTATTAACACAGCTTTCATGTTGAGTGACGAGTATCCGACTGTCCCTAACAAAAAATTTCGAAGCGAAATAATCGAGATATCCTACGTCATAGGACATGGAAAATTTTTTCAACAATCAAGATGGTCACATAGATAATATCTCAAATACGAAAAACGAGTATACCTATTCGTTCCTGAATAACCAAGACAACATATTGACAGAGAAAAAGTTGATGCGATTATTGTTGGTACGTCAAAATGGTGGTCCACATTCTCAATTCCCCTCGAAAACCGGCCAGCGGGTAATTGGCGAGTCAAAATGTCGGTCATTTTGCGTTCCTGACATCAAATTACGCTTATAAACACAGCTTTCATGTTGATTGACGAGTATCCGACTGTCCCTAACGAAAAATTTCGAAGGGAAAGCATCGAAAAGAACCACGGATGGGACTTGGAAAATTTTTTCAACAATCGAGATGGTCTCATAGATAATATCTCAAATACGAAAAACGAGTATACCTGTTCGTTCCTGAATAACCAAGACAACATATTGACAGAGAGAAAGTTGATAGGATTATTGTTGATACGTCAAGATGGTTGTCCACATTCTCAATCCCCCTCGAAAACCGGCCAGCGGGTAATTGGCGAGTCAAAATGTCGGTCATTTTGCGTTCCTGACATCAAATTACGCTTATTAACACAGCTTTCATGTTGAGTGACGAGTATCCGACTGTCCCTAACAAAAAATTTCGAAGCGCCATAATCGAGATATCCTACGTCATAGGACATGGAAAATTTTTTCAACAATCAAGATGGTCACATAGATAATATCTCAAATACGAAAAACGAGTATACCTATTCTTTCCTGAATAACCAAGACAACATATTGACAGAGAAAAAGTTGATACGATCATTGTTGGTACGTCAAAATGGTTGTCCACATTCTCAATCCCCCTCGAAAACCGGCCAGCGAGTAATTGGCGAGTCAAAATGTCGGTCATTTTGCGTTCCTGACATCAAATTACGCTTATAAACACAGCTTTCATGTTGATTGACGAGTATCCGACTGTCCCTAACGAAAAATTTCGAAGCGAAAGAATCGAAAAATCCTACGTCATGGGACATGGAAAATTTTTTCAACAATCGGGATGGTCACATAGATAATATCTCAAATACGAAAAACGAGTATACCTATTCGTTCCTGAATAACCAAGACAACATATTGACAGAGAAAAAGTTGATGCGATTATTGTTCGTACGTCAAAATGGTTGTCCACATTCTCAATCCCCCTCGAAAACCGGCCAGCGGGTAATTGGCGAGTCAAAATGTCGGTCATTTTGCGTTCCTGACATCAAATTACGCTTATAAACACAGTTTTCATGTTGATTGACGAGTATCCGACTGTCCCTAACAAAAAATTTCGAAGCGAAATAATCGAGATATCCTACGTCATAGGACATGGAAAATTTTTTCAACAATCGAGATGGTCACATTGATAATATCTCAAATACGAAAAACGAGTATACCTGTTCGTTCCTGAATAACCAAGACAACATATTGACAGAGAAAAAGTTGATGCGATTATTGTTCGTACGTCAAAATGGTTGTCCACATTCTCAATCCCCCTCGAAAACCGGCCAGCGGGTAATTGGCGAGTCAAAATGTCGGTCATTTTGCGTTCCTGACATCAAATTACGCTTATAAACACAGTTTTCATGTTGATTCACGAGTATCCGACTGTCCCTAACGAAAAATTTCGAAGCGCAAGAATTGAAAAATCCTACGTCATGGGACATGGAAAATTTTTCAACAATCGAAATGGTCACATAGATAATATCTCAAATACGAAAAACGAGTATACCTATTCGTTCCTGAATAACCAAGACAACATATTGACAGAGAAAAAGTTGATACGATCATTGTTGGTACGTCAAAATGGTTGTCCACATTCTCAATCCCCCTCGAAAACCGGCCAGCGGGTAATTGGCGAGTCAAAATGTCGGTCATTTTGCGTTCCTGACATCAAATTACGCTTATAAACACAGCTTTCATGTTGAGTGACGAGTATCCGACTGTCCCTAACAAAAAATTTCGAAGCGAAATAATCGAGATATCCTACGTCATAGGACATGGAAAATTTTTTCAACAATCGAGATGGTCACATTGATAATATCTCAAATACGAAAAACGAGTATACCTGTTCGTTCCTGAATAACCAAGACAACATATTGACAGAGAGAAAGTTGATACGATTATTGTTGATACGTCAAGATGGTTGTCCACATTCTCAATCCCCCTCGAAAACCGGCCAGCGGGTAATTGGCGAGTCAAAATGTCGGTCATTTTGCGTTCCTGACATCAAATTACGCTTATTAACACAGCTTTCATGTTGAGTGACGAGTATCCGACTGTCCCTAACAAAAAATTTCGAAGCGAAATAATCGAGATATCCTACGTCATAGGACATGGAAAATTTTTTCAACAATCAAGATGGTCACATAGATAATATCTCAAATACGAAAAACGAGTATACCTATTCGTTCCTGAATAACCAAGACAACATATTGACAGAGAAAAAGTTGATGCGATTATTGTTGGTACGTCAAAATGGTGGTCCACATTCTCAATTCCCCTCGAAAACCGGCCAGCGGGTAATTGGCGAGTCAAAATGTCGGTCATTTTGCGTTCCTGACATCAAATTACGCTTATAAACACAGCTTTCATGTTGATTGACGAGTATCCGACTGTCCCTAACGAAAAATTTCGAAGCGAAAGAATCGAAAAATCCTACGTCATGGGACATGGAAAATTTTTTCAACAATCGGGATGGTCACATAGATAATATCTCAAATACGAAAAACGAGTATACCTATTCGTTCCTGAATAACCAAGACAACATATTGACAGAGAAAAAGTTGATACGATCATTGTTGGTACGTCAAAATGGTTGTCCACATTCTCAATCCCCCTCGAAAACCGGCCAGCGGGTAATTGGCGAGTCAAAATGTCGGTCATTTTGCGTTCCTGACATCAAATTACGCTTATTAACACAGCTTTCATGTTGAGTGACGAGTATCCGACTGTCCCTAACAAAAAATTTCGAAGCGAAATAATCGAGATATCCTACGTCATAGGACATGGAAAATTTTTTCAACAATCAAGATGGTCACATAGATAATATCTCAAATACGAAAAACGAGTATACCTATTCGTTCCTGAATAACCAAGACAACATATTGACAGAGAAAAAGTTGATGCGATTATTGTTGGTACGTCAAAATGGTGGTCCACATTCTCAATTCCCCTCAAAAACCGGCCAGCGGGTAATTGGCGAGTCAAAATGTCGGTCATTTTGCGTTCCTGACATCAAATTACGCTTATAAACACAGCTTTCATGTTGATTGACGAGTATCCGACTGTCCCTAACGAAAAATTTCGAAGGGAAAGCATCGAAAAGAACCACGGATGGGACTTGGAAAATTTTTTCAACAATCGAGATGGTCTCATAGATAATATCTCAAATACGAAAAACGAGTATACCTGTTCGTTCCTGAATAACCAAGACAACATATTGACAGAGAGAAAGTTGATAGGATTATTGTTGATACGTCAAGATGGTTGTCCACATTCTCAATCCCCCTCGAAAACCGGCCAGCGGGTAATTGGCGAGTCAAAATGTCGGTCATTTTGCGTTCCTGACATCAAATTACGCTTATTAACACAGCTTTCATGTTGAGTGACGAGTATCCGACTGTCCCTAACAAAAAATTTCGAAGCGCCATAATCGAGATATCCTACGTCATAGGACATGGAAAATTTTTTCAACAATCAAGATGGTCACATAGATAATATCTCAAATACGAAAAACGAGTATACCTATTCTTTCCTGAATAACCAAGACAACATATTGACAGAGAAAAAGTTGATACGATCATTGTTGGTACGTCAAAATGGTTGTCCACATTCTCAATCCCCCTCGAAAACCGGCCAGCGAGTAATTGGCGAGTCAAAATGTCGGTCATTTTGCGTTCCTGACATCAAATTACGCTTATAAACACAGCTTTCATGTTGATTGACGAGTATCCGACTGTCCCTAACGAAAAATTTCGAAGCGAAAGAATCGAAAAATCCTACGTCATGGGACATGGAAAATTTTTTCAACAATCGGGATGGTCACATAGATAATATCTCAAATACGAAAAACGAGTATACCTATTCGTTCCTGAATAACCAAGACAACATATTGACAGAGAAAAAGTTGATGCGATTATTGTTCGTACGTCAAAATGGTTGTCCACATTCTCAATCCCCCTCGAAAACCGGCCAGCGGGTAATTGGCGAGTCAAAATGTCGGTCATTTTGCGTTCCTGACATCAAATTACGCTTATAAACACAGTTTTCATGTTGATTGACGAGTATCCGACTGTCCCTAACAAAAAATTTCGAAGCGAAATAATCGAGATATCCTACGTCATAGGACATGGAAAATTTTTTCAACAATCGAGATGGTCACATTGATAATATCTCAAATACGAAAAACGAGTATACCTGTTCGTTCCTGAATAACCAAGACAACATATTGACAGAGAAAAAGTTGATGCGATTATTGTTCGTACGTCAAAATGGTTGTCCACATTCTCAATCCCCCTCGAAAACCGGCCAGCGGGTAATTGGCGAGTCAAAATGTCGGTCATTTTGCGTTCCTGACATCAAATTACGCTTATAAACACAGTTTTCATGTTGATTCACGAGTATCCGACTGTCCCTAACGAAAAATTTCGAAGCGCAAGAATTGAAAAATCCTACGTCATGGGACATGGAAAATTTTTCAACAATCGAAATGGTCACATAGATAATATCTCAAATACGAAAAACGAGTATACCTATTCGTTCCTGAATAACCAAGACAACATATTGACAGAGAAAAAGTTGATACGATCATTGTTGGTACGTCAAAATGGTTGTCCACATTCTCAATCCCCCTCGAAAACCGGCCAGCGGGTAATTGGCGAGTCAAAATGTCGGTCATTTTGCGTTCCTGACATCAAATTACGCTTATAAACACAGCTTTCATGTTGAGTGACGAGTATCCGACTGTCCCTAACAAAAAATTTCGAAGCGAAATAATCGAGATATCCTACGTCATAGGACATGGAAAATTTTTTCAACAATCGAGATGGTCACATTGATAATATCTCAAATACGAAAAACGAGTATACCTGTTCGTTCCTGAATAACCAAGACAACATATTGACAGAGAGAAAGTTGATACGATTATTGTTGATACGTCAAGATGGTTGTCCACATTCTCAATCCCCCTCGAAAACCGGCCAGCGGGTAATTGGCGAGTCAAAATGTCGGTCATTTTGCGTTCCTGACATCAAATTACGCTTATTAACACAGCTTTCATGTTGAGTGACGAGTATCCGACTGTCCCTAACAAAAAATTTCGAAGCGAAATAATCGAGATATCCTACGTCATAGGACATGGAAAATTTTTTCAACAATCAAGATGGTCACATAGATAATATCTCAAATACGAAAAACGAGTATACCTATTCGTTCCTGAATAACCAAGACAACATATTGACAGAGAAAAAGTTGATGCGATTATTGTTGGTACGTCAAAATGGTGGTCCACATTCTCAATTCCCCTCGAAAACCGGCCAGCGGGTAATTGGCGAGTCAAAATGTCGGTCATTTTGCGTTCCTGACATCAAATTACGCTTATAAACACAGCTTTCATGTTGATTGACGAGTATCCGACTGTCCCTAACGAAAAATTTCGAAGCGAAAGAATCGAAAAATCCTACGTCATGGGACATGGAAAATTTTTTCAACAATCGGGATGGTCACATAGATAATATCTCAAATACGAAAAACGAGTATACCTATTCGTTCCTGAATAACCAAGACAACATATTGACAGAGAAAAAGTTGATACGATCATTGTTGGTACGTCAAAATGGTTGTCCACATTCTCAATCCCCCTCGAAAACCGGCCAGCGGGTAATTGGCGAGTCAAAATGTCGGTCATTTTGCGTTCCTGACATCAAATTACGCTTATTAACACAGCTTTCATGTTGAGTGACGAGTATCCGACTGTCCCTAACAAAAAATTTCGAAGCGAAATAATCGAGATATCCTACGTCATAGGACATGGAAAATTTTTTCAACAATCAAGATGGTCACATAGATAATATCTCAAATACGAAAAACGAGTATACCTATTCGTTCCTGAATAACCAAGACAACATATTGACAGAGAAAAAGTTGATGCGATTATTGTTGGTACGTCAAAATGGTGGTCCACATTCTCAATTCCCCTCAAAAACCGGCCAGCGGGTAATTGGCGAGTCAAAATGTCGGTCATTTTGCGTTCCTGACATCAAATTACGCTTATAAACACAGCTTTCATGTTGATTGACGAGTATCCGACTGTCCCTAACGAAAAATTTCGAAGGGAAAGCATCGAAAAGAACCACGGATGGGACTTGGAAAATTTTTTCAACAATCGAGATGGTCTCATAGATAATATCTCAAATACGAAAAACGAGTATACCTGTTCGTTCCTGAATAACCAAGACAACATATTGACAGAGAGAAAGTTGATAGGATTATTGTTGATACGTCAAGATGGTTGTCCACATTCTCAATCCCCCTCGAAAACCGGCCAGCGGGTAATTGGCGAGTCAAAATGTCGGTCATTTTGCGTTCCTGACATCAAATTACGCTTATTAACACAGCTTTCATGTTGAGTGACGAGTATCCGACTGTCCCTAACAAAAAATTTCGAAGCGCCATAATCGAGATATCCTACGTCATAGGACATGGAAAATTTTTTCAACAATCAAGATGGTCACATAGATAATATCTCAAATACGAAAAACGAGTATACCTATTCGTTCCTGAATAACCAAGACAACATATTGACAGAGAAAAAGTTGATGCGATTATTGTTGGTACGTCAAAATGGTGGTCCACATTCTCAATTCCCCTCGAAAACCGGCCAGCGGGTAATTGGCGAGTCAAAATGTCGATCATTTTGCGTTCCTGACATCAAATTACGCTTATAAACACAGCTTTCATGTTGATTGACGAGTATCCGACTGTCCCTAACGAAAAATTTCGAAGGGAAAGCATCGAAAAGAACCACGGATGGGACTTGGAAAATTTTTTCAACAATCGAGAAGGTCTCATAGATAATATCTCAAATACGAAAAACGAGTATACCTGTTCGTTCCTGAATAACCAAGACAACATATTGACAGAGAGATAGTTGATACGATTATTGTTGATACGTCAAGATGGTTGTCCACATTCTCAATCCCCCTCGAAAACCGGCCAGCGGGTAATTGGCGAGTCAAAATGTCGGTCATTTTGCGTTCCTGACATCAAATTACGCTTATAAACACAGTTTTCATGTTGATTCACGAGTATCCGACTGTCCCTAACGAAAAATTTCGAAGCGCAAGAATTGAAAAATCCTACGTCATGGGACATGGAAAATTTTTCAACAATCGAAATGGTCACATAGATAATATCTCAAATACGAAAAACGAGTATACCTATTCGTTCCTCAATAACCAAGACAACATATTGACAGAGAAAAAGTTGATACGATCATTGTTGGTACGTCAAAATGGTTGTCCACATTCTCAATCCCCCTCGAAAACCGGCCAGCGGGTAATTGGCGAGTCAAAATGTCGGTCATTTTGCGTTCCTGACATCAAATTACGCTTATAAACACAGCTTTCATGTTGATTGACGAGTATCCGACTGTCCCTAACGAAAAATTTCGAAGCGAAAGAATCGAAAAATCCTACGTCATGGGACATGGAAAATTTTTTCAACAATCGAGATGGTCACATAGATAATATCTCAAATACGAAAAACGAGTATACCTATTCGTTCCTGAATAACCAAGACAACATATTGACAGAGAAAAAGTTGATGCGATTATTGTTCGTACGTCAAAATGGTTGTCCACATTCTCAATCCCCCTCGAAAACCGGCCAGCGGGTAATTGGCGAGTCAAAATGTCGGTCATTTTGCGTTCCTGACATCAAATTACGCTTATAAACACAGTTTTCATGTTGATTCACGAGTATCCGACTGTCCCTAACGAAAAATTTCGAAGCGCAAGAATTGAAAAATCCTACGTCATGGGACATGGAAAATTTTTCAACAATCGAAATGGTCACATAGATAATATCTCAAATACGAAAAACGAGTATACCTATTCGTTCCTGAATAACCAAGACAACATATTGACAGAGAAAAAGTTGATACGATCATTGTTGGTACGTCAAAATGGTTGTCCACATTCTCAATCCCCCTCGAAAACCGGCCAGCGGGTAATTGGCGAGTCAAAATGTCGGTCATTTTGCGTTCCTGACATCAAATTACGCTTATAAACACAGCTTTCATGTTGATTGACGAGTATCCGACTGTCCCTAACGAAAAATTTCGAAGCGAAAGAATCGAAAAATCCTACGTCATGGGACATGGAAAATTTTTTCAACAATCGGGATGGTCACATAGATAATATCTCAAATACGAAAAACGAGTATACCTATTCGTTCCTGAATAACCAAGACAACATATTGACAGAGAAAAAGTTGATGCGATTATTGTTCGTACGTCAAAATGGTTGTCCACATTCTCAATCCCCCTCGAAAACCGGCCAGCGGGTAATTGGCGAGTCAAAATGTCGGTCATTTTGCGTTCCTGACATCAAATTACGCTTATAAACACAGCTTTCATGTTGATTGACGAGTATCCGACTGTCCCTAACGAAAAATTTCGAAGCGAAAGAATCGAAAAATCCTACGTCATGGGACATGGAAAATTTTTTCAACAATCGGGATGGTCACATAGATAATATCTCAAATACGAAAAACGAGTATACCTATTCGTTCCTGAATAACCAAGACAACATATTGACAGAGAAAAAGTTGATACGATCATTGTTGGTACGTCAAAATGGTTGTCCACATTCTCAATCCCCCTCGAAAACCGGCCAGCGGGTAATTGGCGAGTCAAAATGTCGGTCATTTTGCGTTCCTGACATCAAATTACGCTTATAAACACAGCTTTCATGTTGATTGACGAGTATGCGACTGTCCCTAACGAAAAATTTCGAAGCGAAAGAATCGAAAAATCCTACGTCATGGGACATGGAAAATTTTTTCAACAATCGGGATGGTCACATAGATAATATCTCAAATACGAAAAACGAGTATACCTATTCGTTCCTGAATAACCAAGACAACATATTGACAGAGAAAAAGTTGATGCGATTATTGTTGGTACGTCAAAATGGTTGTCCACAATCTCAATCCCCCTCGAAAACCGGCCAGCGGGTAATTGGCGAGTCAAAATGTCGGTCATTTTGCGTTCCTGACATCAAATTACGCTTATAAACACAGCTTTCATGTTGATTGACGAGTATCCGACTGTCCCTAACGAAAAATTTCGAAGGGAAAGCGTCGAAAAGAACCACGGATGGGACTTGGAAAATTTTTTCAACAATCGAGATGGTCTCATAGATAATATCTCAAATACGAAAAACGAGTATACCTGTTCGTTCCTGAATAACCAAGACAACATATTGACAGAGAGAAAGTTGATACGATTATTGTTGATACGTCAAGATGGTTGTCCACATTCTCAATCCCCCTCGAAAACCGGCCAGCGGGTAATTGGCGAGTCAAAATGTCGGTCATTTTGCGTTCCTGACATCAAATTACGCTTATTAACACAGCTTTCATGTTGAGTGACGAGTATCCGACTGTCCCTAACAAAAAATTTCGAAGCGAAATAATCGAGATATCCTACGTCATAGGACATGGAAAATTTTTTCAACAATCGAGATGGTCACATTGATAATATCTCAAATACGAAAAACGAGTATACCTGTTCGTTCCTGAATAACCAAGACAACATATTGACAGAGAGAAAGTTGATAGGATTATTGTTGATACGTCAAGATGGTTGTCCACATTCTCAATCCCCCTCGAAAACCGGCCAGCGGGTAATTGGCGAGTCAAAATGTCGGTCATTTTGCGTTCCTGACATCAAATTACGCTTATTAACACAGCTTTCATGTTGAGTGACGAGTATCCGACTGTCCCTAACAAAAAATTTCGAAGCGAAATAATCGAGATATCCTACGTCATAGGACATGGAAAATTTTTTCAACAATCAAGATGGTCACATAGATAATATCTCAAATACGAAAAACGAGTATACCTATTCGTTCCTGAATAACCAAGACAACATATTGACAGAGAAAAAGTTGATGCGATTATTGTTGGTACGTCAAAATGGTGGTCCACATTCTCAATTCCCCTCGAAAACCGGCCAGCGGGTAATTGGCGAGTCAAAATGTCGGTCATTTTGCGTTCCTGACATCAAATTACGCTTATAAACACAGCTTTCATGTTGATTGACGAGTATCCGACTGTCCCTAACGAAAAATTTCGAAGGGAAAGCATCGAAAAGAACCACGGATGGGACTTGGAAAATTTTTTCAACAATCGAGATGGTCTCATAGATAATATCTCAAATACGAAAAACGAGTATACCTGTTCGTTCCTGAATAACCAAGACAACATATTGACAGAGAGAAAGTTGATAGGATTATTGTTGATACGTCAAGATGGTTGTCCACATTCTCAATCCCCCTCGAAAACCGGCCAGCGGGTAATTGGCGAGTCAAAATGTCGGTCATTTTGCGTTCCTGACATCAAATTACGCTTATTAACACAGCTTTCATGTTGAGTGACGAGTATCCGACTGTCCCTAACAAAAAATTTCGAAGCGCCATAATCGAGATATCCTACGTCATAGGACATGGAAAATTTTTTCAACAATCAAGATGGTCACATAGATAATATCTCAAATACGAAAAACGAGTATACCTATTCTTTCCTGAATAACCAAGACAACATATTGACAGAGAAAAAGTTGATACGATCATTGTTGGTACGTCAAAATGGTTGTCCACATTCTCAATCCCCCTCGAAAACCGGCCAGCGGGTAATTGGCGAGTCAAAATGTCGGTCATTTTGCGTTCCTGACATCAAATTACGCTTATAAACACAGCTTTCATGTTGATTGACGAGTATCCGACTGTCCCTAACGAAACCCCGCAGGGGGGAAAGGGGGGGGGCAACCCCCCCTGGACCACGGGCATGACGAACCCGCGGACCCTGAGTCCAACTGGGAGCCTCCCGACACGCTCGAACGCATTTGAAATACGATTGTGCTTCGTGTGCACTTCACTGGGGACCAAAAACCTCGAGATGGTTCTATCTCTACTAGCCGGACCACCAGTTGAGGTTGTACAGGGGTACTTGAAGTAAGGATAATGCCAAGTGCGTGGTGTGTGTTCCTAGTTGTTTTGATAATAATTCGATAATATTACCAAATATAAAGATGGAAACCGAACCATGGAAATCGGTACCTCGCTGAGTCCTAAATTCCATCAGATGTTCTTTTGACTGTAATGGCATCCGTTGTGAATTTGGGAAACGGACCATTGAGGGGCAGTAATGCGTGAGGTCCTACAAATCTGGGCTTAGGCCAGGGACCACCTCCCCGTGGTTCCCCGTGGGTGCAATTCCAGTCCTTTTCAATCAGAAAAGTGCTGTCATTGTAGCGAAGTGTCCCCCAGCTTGCTGGCAGATCTGGATTTTTCCAAGACCGGAGAAACTTGGCAGAGGGGTCACGTTTTCCGGAAACCATAACCCGGCAGGGTTGTTTCCTTATAGCGGCATTGAATGTCCCTAACGAAAAATTTCGAAACGCAAGAATTGAAAAATCCTACGTCATGGGACATGGAAAATTTTTCAACAATCGAAATGGTCACATAGATAATATCTCAAATACGAAAAACGAGTATACCTATTCGTTCCTGAATAACCAAGACAACATATTGACAGAGAAAAAGTTGATACGATCATTGTTGGTACGTCAAAATGGTTGTCCACATTCTCAATCCCCCTCGAAAACCGGCCAGCGGGTAATTGGCGAGTCAAAATGTCGGTCATTTTGCGTTCCTGACATCAAATTACGCTTATTAACACAGCTTTCATGTTGAGTGACGAGTATCCGACTGTCCCTAACAAAAAATTTCGAAGCGAAATAATCGAGATATCCTACGTCATAGGACATGGAAAATTTTTTCAACAATCAAGATGGTCACATAGATAATATCTCAAATACGAAAAACGAGTATACCTATTCGTTCCTGAATAACCAAGACAACATATTGACAGAGAAAAAGTTGATGCGATTATTGTTGGTACGTCAAAATGGTGGTCCACATTCTCAATTCCCCTCGAAAACCGGCCAGCGGGTAATTGGCGAGTCAAAATGTCGGTCATTTTGCGTTCCTGACATCAAATTACGCTTATAAACACAGCTTTCATGTTGATTGACGAGTATCCGACTGTCCCTAACGAAAAATTTCGAAGGGAAAGCATCGAAAAGAACCACGGATGGGACTTGGAAAATTTTTTCAACAATCGAGATGGTCTCATAGATAATATCTCAAATACGAAAAACGAGTATACCTGTTCGTTCCTGAATAACCAAGACAACATATTGACAGAGAGAAAGTTGATAGGATTATTGTTGATACGTCAAGATGGTTGTCCACATTCTCAATCCCCCTCGAAAACCGGCCAGCGGGTAATTGGCGAGTCAAAATGTCGGTCATTTTGCGTTCCTGACATCAAATTACGCTTATTAACACAGCTTTCATGTTGAGTGACGAGTATCCGACTGTCCCTAACAAAAAATTTCGAAGCGCCATAATCGAGATATCCTACGTCATAGGACATGGAAAATTTTTTCAACAATCAAGATGGTCACATAGATAATATCTCAAATACGAAAAACGAGTATACCTATTCTTTCCTGAATAACCAAGACAACATATTGACAGAGAAAAAGTTGATACGATCATTGTTGGTACGTCAAAATGGTTGTCCACATTCTCAATCCCCCTCGAAAACCGGCCAGCGAGTAATTGGCGAGTCAAAATGTCGGTCATTTTGCGTTCCTGACATCAAATTACGCTTATAAACACAGCTTTCATGTTGATTGACGAGTATCCGACTGTCCCTAACGAAAAATTTCGAAGCGAAAGAATCGAAAAATCCTACGTCATGGGACATGGAAAATTTTTTCAACAATCGGGATGGTCACATAGATAATATCTCAAATACGAAAAACGAGTATACCTATTCGTTCCTGAATAACCAAGACAACATATTGACAGAGAAAAAGTTGATGCGATTATTGTTCGTACGTCAAAATGGTTGTCCACATTCTCAATCCCCCTCGAAAACCGGCCAGCGGGTAATTGGCGAGTCAAAATGTCGGTCATTTTGCGTTCCTGACATCAAATTACGCTTATAAACACAGTTTTCATGTTGATTGACGAGTATCCGACTGTCCCTAACAAAAAATTTCGAAGCGAAATAATCGAGATATCCTACGTCATAGGACATGGAAAATTTTTTCAACAATCGAGATGGTCACATTGATAATATCTCAAATACGAAAAACGAGTATACCTGTTCGTTCCTGAATAACCAAGACAACATATTGACAGAGAAAAAGTTGATGCGATTATTGTTCGTACGTCAAAATGGTTGTCCACATTCTCAATCCCCCTCGAAAACCGGCCAGCGGGTAATTGGCGAGTCAAAATGTCGGTCATTTTGCGTTCCTGACATCAAATTACGCTTATAAACACAGTTTTCATGTTGATTCACGAGTATCCGACTGTCCCTAACGAAAAATTTCGAAGCGCAAGAATTGAAAAATCCTACGTCATGGGACATGGAAAATTTTTCAACAATCGAAATGGTCACATAGATAATATCTCAAATACGAAAAACGAGTATACCTATTCGTTCCTGAATAACCAAGACAACATATTGACAGAGAAAAAGTTGATACGATCATTGTTGGTACGTCAAAATGGTTGTCCACATTCTCAATCCCCCTCGAAAACCGGCCAGCGGGTAATTGGCGAGTCAAAATGTCGGTCATTTTGCGTTCCTGACATCAAATTACGCTTATAAACACAGCTTTCATGTTGAGTGACGAGTATCCGACTGTCCCTAACAAAAAATTTCGAAGCGAAATAATCGAGATATCCTACGTCATAGGACATGGAAAATTTTTTCAACAATCGAGATGGTCACATTGATAATATCTCAAATACGAAAAACGAGTATACCTGTTCGTTCCTGAATAACCAAGACAACATATTGACAGAGAGAAAGTTGATACGATTATTGTTGATACGTCAAGATGGTTGTCCACATTCTCAATCCCCCTCGAAAACCGGCCAGCGGGTAATTGGCGAGTCAAAATGTCGGTCATTTTGCGTTCCTGACATCAAATTACGCTTATTAACACAGCTTTCATGTTGAGTGACGAGTATCCGACTGTCCCTAACAAAAAATTTCGAAGCGAAATAATCGAGATATCCTACGTCATAGGACATGGAAAATTTTTTCAACAATCAAGATGGTCACATAGATAATATCTCAAATACGAAAAACGAGTATACCTATTCGTTCCTGAATAACCAAGACAACATATTGACAGAGAAAAAGTTGATGCGATTATTGTTGGTACGTCAAAATGGTGGTCCACATTCTCAATTCCCCTCGAAAACCGGCCAGCGGGTAATTGGCGAGTCAAAATGTCGGTCATTTTGCGTTCCTGACATCAAATTACGCTTATAAACACAGCTTTCATGTTGATTGACGAGTATCCGACTGTCCCTAACGAAAAATTTCGAAGGGAAAGCATCGAAAAGAACCACGGATGGGACTTGGAAAATTTTTTCAACAATCGAGATGGTCTCATAGATAATATCTCAAATACGAAAAACGAGTATACCTGTTCGTTCCTGAATAACCAAGACAACATATTGACAGAGAGAAAGTTGATAGGATTATTGTTGATACGTCAAGATGGTTGTCCACATTCTCAATCCCCCTCGAAAACCGGCCAGCGGGTAATTGGCGAGTCAAAATGTCGGTCATTTTGCGTTCCTGACATCAAATTACGCTTATTAACACAGCTTTCATGTTGAGTGACGAGTATCCGACTGTCCCTAACAAAAAATTTCGAAGCGCCATAATCGAGATATCCTACGTCATAGGACATGGAAAATTTTTTCAACAATCAAGATGGTCACATAGATAATATCTCAAATACGAAAAACGAGTATACCTATTCGTTCCTGAATAACCAAGACAACATATTGACAGAGAAAAAGTTGATGCGATTATTGTTGGTACGTCAAAATGGTGGTCCACATTCTCAATTCCCCTCGAAAACCGGCCAGCGGGTAATTGGCGAGTCAAAATGTCGATCATTTTGCGTTCCTGACATCAAATTACGCTTATAAACACAGCTTTCATGTTGATTGACGAGTATCCGACTGTCCCTAACGAAAAATTTCGAAGGGAAAGCATCGAAAAGAACCACGGATGGGACTTGGAAAATTTTTTCAACAATCGAGAAGGTCTCATAGATAATATCTCAAATACGAAAAACGAGTATACCTGTTCGTTCCTGAATAACCAAGACAACATATTGACAGAGAGATAGTTGATACGATTATTGTTGATACGTCAAGATGGTTGTCCACATTCTCAATCCCCCTCGAAAACCGGCCAGCGGGTAATTGGCGAGTCAAAATGTCGGTCATTTTGCGTTCCTGACATCAAATTACGCTTATAAACACAGTTTTCATGTTGATTCACGAGTATCCGACTGTCCCTAACGAAAAATTTCGAAGCGCAAGAATTGAAAAATCCTACGTCATGGGACATGGAAAATTTTTCAACAATCGAAATGGTCACATAGATAATATCTCAAATACGAAAAACGAGTATACCTATTCGTTCCTCAATAACCAAGACAACATATTGACAGAGAAAAAGTTGATACGATCATTGTTGGTACGTCAAAATGGTTGTCCACATTCTCAATCCCCCTCGAAAACCGGCCAGCGGGTAATTGGCGAGTCAAAATGTCGGTCATTTTGCGTTCCTGACATCAAATTACGCTTATAAACACAGCTTTCATGTTGATTGACGAGTATCCGACTGTCCCTAACGAAAAATTTCGAAGCGAAAGAATCGAAAAATCCTACGTCATGGGACATGGAAAATTTTTTCAACAATCGAGATGGTCACATAGATAATATCTCAAATACGAAAAACGAGTATACCTATTCGTTCCTGAATAACCAAGACAACATATTGACAGAGAAAAAGTTGATGCGATTATTGTTCGTACGTCAAAATGGTTGTCCACATTCTCAATCCCCCTCGAAAACCGGCCAGCGGGTAATTGGCGAGTCAAAATGTCGGTCATTTTGCGTTCCTGACATCAAATTACGCTTATAAACACAGCTTTCATGTTGATTGACGAGTATCCGACTGTCCCTAACGAAAAATTTCGAAGCGAAAGAATCGAAAAATCCTACGTCATGGGACATGGAAAATTTTTTCAACAATCGGGATGGTCACATAGATAATATCTCAAATACGAAAAACGAGTATACCTATTCGTTCCTGAATAACCAAGACAACATATTGACAGAGAAAAAGTTGATACGATCATTGTTGGTACGTCAAAATGGTTGTCCACATTCTCAATCCCCCTCGAAAACCGGCCAGCGGGTAATTGGCGAGTCAAAATGTCGGTCATTTTGCGTTCCTGACATCAAATTACGCTTATAAACACAGCTTTCATGTTGATTGACGAGTATCCGACTGTCCCTAACGAAAAATTTCGAAGCGAAAGAATCGAAAAATCCTACGTCATGGGACATGGAAAATTTTTTCAACAATCGGGATGGTCACATAGATAATATCTCAAATACGAAAAACGAGTATACCTATTCGTTCCTGAATAACCAAGACAACATATTGACAGAGAAAAAGTTGATGCGATTATTGTTGGTACGTCAAAATGGTTGTCCACAATCTCAATCCCCCTCGAAAACCGGCCAGCGGGTAATTGGCGAGTCAAAATGTCGGTCATTTTGCGTTCCTGACATCAAATTACGCTTATAAACACAGCTTTCATATTGATTGACGAGTATCCGACTGTCCCTAACGAAAAATTTCGAAGCGAAAGAATCGAAAAATCCTACGTCATGGGACATGGAAAATTTTTTCAACAATCGGGATGGTCACATAGATAATATCTCAAATACGAAAAACGAGTATACCTATTCGTTCCTGAATAACCAAGACAACATATTGACAGAGAAAAAGTTGATGCGATTATTGTTGGTACGTCAAAATGGTTGTCCACATTCTCAATCCCCCTCGAAAACCGGCCAGCGGGTAATTGGCGAGTCAAAATGTCGGTCATTTGGCGTTCCTGACATCAAATTACGCTTATAAACACAGCTTTCATGTTGATTGACGAGTATCCGACTGTCCCTAACGAAAAATTTCGAAGCGCAAGAATTGAAAAATCCTACGTCATGGGACATGGAAAATTTTTCAACAATCGAAATGGTCACATAGATAATATCTCAAATACGAAAAACGAGTATACCTATTCGTTCCTGAATAACCAAAACAACATATTGACAGAGAAAAAGTTGATACGATCATTGTTGGTACGTCAAAATGGTTGTCCACATTCTCAATCCCCCTCGAAAACCGGCCAGCGGGTAATTGGCGAGTCAAAATGTCGGTCATTTTTCGTTCCTGACATCAAATTACGCTTATAAACACAGTTTTCATGTTGATTGACGAGTATCCGACTGTCACTAACGAAAAATTTCGAAGCGAAAGAATCGAAAAATCCTACGTCATGGGACATGGAAAATTTTTTCAACAATCGGGATGGTCACATAGATAATATCTCAAATACGAAAAACGAGTATACCTATTCGTTCCTGAATAACCAAGACAACATATTGACAGAGAAAAAGTTGATGCGATTATTGTTGGTACGTCAAAATGGTTGTCCACATTCTCAATCCCCCTCGAAAACCGGCCAGCGGGTAATTGGCGAGTCAAAATGTCGGTCATTTGGCGTTCCTGACATCAAATTACGCTTATAAACACAGTTTTCATGTTGATTGACGAGTATCCGACTGTCCCTAACGAAAAATTTCGAAGCGCAAGAATTGAAAAATCCTACGTCATGGGACATGGAAAATTTTTCAACAATCGAAATGGTCACATAGATAATATCTCAAATACGAAAAACGAGTATACCCATTCGTTCCTGAATAACCAAGACAACATATTGACAGAGAAAAAGTTGATACGATCATTGTTGGTACGTCAAAATGGTGGTCCACATTCTCAATTCCCCTCGAAAACCGGCCAGCGGGTAATTGGCGAGTCAAAATGTCGGTCATTTTGCGTTCCTGACATCAAATTACGCTTATAAACACAGCTTTCATGTTGATTGACGAGTATCCGACTGTCCCTAACGAAAAATTTCGAAGCGCAAGAATTGAAAAATCCTACGTCATGGGACATGGAAAATTTTTCAACAATCGAAATGGTCACATAGATAATATCTCAAATACGAAAAACGAGTATACCTATTCGTTCCTGAATAACCAAGACAACATATTGACAGAGAAAAAGTTGATACGATCATTGTTGGTACGTCAAAATGGTTGTCCACATTCTCAATCCCCCTCGAAAACCGGCCAGCGGGTAATTGGCGAGTCAAAATGTCGGTCATTTTTCGTTCCTGACATCAAATTACGCTTATAAACACAGTTTTCATGTTGATTGACGAGTATCCGACTGTCACTAACGAAAAATTTCGAAGCGCAAGAATTGAAAAATCCTACGTCATGGGACATGGAAAATTTTTCAACAATCGAAATGGTCACATAGATAATATCTCAAATACGAAAAACGAGTATACCTATTCGTTCCTGAATAACCAAGACAACATATTGACAGAGAAAAAGTTGATACGATCATTGTTGGTACGTCAAAATGGTTGTCCACATTCTCAATCCCCCTCGAAAACCGGCCAGCGGGTAATTGGCGAGTCAAAATGTCGGTCATTTTGCGTTCCTGACATCAAATTACGCTTATAAACACAGCTTTCATGTTGATTGACGAGTATCCGACTGTCCCTAACGAAAAATTTCGAAGCGAAAGAATCGAAAAATCCTACGTCATGGGACATGGAAAATTTTTTCAACAATCGGGATGGTCACATAGATAATATCTCAAATACGAAAAACGAGTATACCTATTCGTTCCTGAATAACCAAGACAACATATTGACAGAGAAAAAGTTGATGCGATTATTGTTCGTACGTCAAAATGGTTGTCCACATTCTCAATCCCCCTCGAAAACCGGCCAGCGGGTAATTGGCGAGTCAAAATGTCGGTCATTTTGCGTTCCTGACATCAAATTACGCTTATAAACACAGCTTTCATGTTGATTGACGAGTATCCGACTGTCCCTAACGAAAAATTTCGAAGCGAAAGAATCGAAAAATCCTACGTCATGGGACATGGAAAATTTTTTCAACAATCGA